>NC_091568.1:26611054-26613554 GCF_042767895.1 Penaeus vannamei | reverse complement strand
GTTCGAAAAAAATCCGGAAGTTAGATAAAGGTATTAAGATATAATGAACCTTCTTTATTTTTAGTTTGTTGCTGTTTTTGTCGTTGTTGTTGTTGTGGTTGCTGCTGCTGTTATGATTATTCTTATGTGCATTATCATTATTGTTATTATATTACCTTTATTATTGTCATTATTGTTGTTGTTATGTTTTTATGTATTTTATTATTAATGATGATATTATTGTTGTTATTATTATTACCTTCATCAGCATTATTATTGATATATGTGTTGTTTTCCTGTTAATTTATTTCCTTTTATCTTCGACAGAATCGATACTACATCCGGGACCTCGACATCACTTATTGCTTAGTGAGTATCGATCATTCTCTCTTATCTATTTATCTCTCTCTCTCTCTCTCTCTCTCTCTCTCTCTCTCTCTCTTTCTTTCTCTCTCTCTCTCTCTCTCTCTCTCTCTCTCTCTCTCTCTCTCTATGTCTCTATCTATCTATCTATCTAGCTATCTAGCTATCTCTCTATCTCTCTATTTATCTCTCTCTCTCTCTCTCTCTCTCTCTCTCTCTCTCTCTCTCTCTCTCTCTCTCTCCCTCTCTCTCTCTCTCTCTCTCTCTCTCTCTCTCTCTCTCCCTCTCTCTCTCTCTCTCTCTCTCTCTCTCTCTCTCTCTCTCTCTTTCTCTCTCTCTCTCTCTCTCTCTCTCTCTCTCTCTCTCTCTCTCTCTCTCTCTCTCTCTCTCTCTCTCTCCCCCCCTCTCCTTCTCACTTGTGTATGTATGTACCACTCTTTAATATACTTAATATAATGGACAATTATGTTTCAATTCTGTCAGTAAGTTTGTGATTTAATATACTTATTGTTTGTATTGATTGACATTTCCCTTCCTGTTATGCATTTCCAACTAATGTGCTTTGCTATTTCACATCACGATATTGTCATCGTAGATCTATACTAAGGGCCTTTTTCAAGAGTCTGCAGTTTAAATCTTTCTCTTTCTCTCTCTCTCTCTCTCTCTCTCTCTCTCTCATCTACTCTCTATCTATCTATCTATCTCACACTCTCTTTCTCTCTCTCTCTCTCCCTCTATCTCTCTCTCATTTTCACTCTCATTCTCTCTCTCCTACTCTCATACTCTCTCTCTCTCTCTCATACTCTCTCTCTCTCTCTCCATACTCTCTCTCTCTCTCATACTCTCTCTCTCTCTCTCTCATTCTCTCTCTCTCTCTCTCATTCTTTCTCTCTCTCGCTCTCTCTCTCTCTCTCTCTCTACTCTCTCTCTCTCTCATACTCTCTCTCTCTCTCTCTCTCTCTCTCTCTCTCTCTCTCTCTCTCTCTCTCTCTCTCTCTCTCTCTCTCTCTCTCTCTCTCTCTCTCTCTCTCTCTCTCTCCTTACTCTCTCTCTCTCTCTCTCTCTCTCTCTCTCTCTCTCTCTCTCTCTCTCTCTCTCTCTCTCTCTCTCTCTCTCTCTCTCTCATTTCTCACTCTCTCTTTCTCTCTCTCTCTCTGTCTCTCTCTCTCTCTCATAATTCTCTCTCTCTCTCTCTCATACTCTCATACTCTCTCTCTCTCTCTCATACTCTTTCTCTCTCTCTCTCTCATACTCTCTCTCTCTCTCTCTCTCTTATGCTCTCTCCCTCCCTCCCTCCCTCCTCTCCCTCTCTCTCTCTCTCTCTCTCTCTCTCTCTCTCTCTCTCTCTCTCTCTCTCTCTCTCTCTCTCTCTCTCTCTCTCTCTCTCTCTCTCTCTCTCTCTCTCTCCTCTCTCTCTCTCTCTCTCTCTCTCTCTCTCTCTCTCTCTCTCTCTCTCTCTCTCTCTCTCTCTCTCTCTCTCTCTCTCTCTCTCTCTCTCTCTCTCTCTCTTTCCTTTCACCTCCCTTTCTCCCTTCCACCCTCCTTACCCCCTCTCTCCGTCTCTATCACTTTATTTTTCTGTCTTGTGTGCTTTCTTCTGATATTAATAAATTTGTCTGAACGCTTTTTCATGGTTAGTCTGATTGATGTACTATTTTCCTATTAATTTTTTCCTCTTTCTTCCTTTTTTTTATTCTTCCTCTTTCCACTCCTCCACTCTTTTTACTCTTTTATTTTATTTTTTTTACTGTACATCGCTCGTCTCTTGGCTTTCGTTATGCGACAGACATTTACGTCAAAGAGAATACGAGGTGGACGTTAAAGCCATGACGTAAACAGGTTGCTTCAGAGTGTTTACGTTGTCGCCGAGAGAAAATAATAACAACTAAGGGGACACTTTATTTTTCATTTTATTTTACGTTCTTCCTCCACCCTCCTTCCACCCTCCTCCCTGCTTTTCTTCATGTTTTTTCGTTGTTTTTCACTCGATTGTGTTGCCTAGGAGATTCCTCCGTATCGTCCACGTGACCTTTGTCTACAGGCCGTGCGAAGGCTAGGCTGAGGCAACAGAGCGGCCATTTGCATAAGGAGGGAAGGAGAGGAAGAGGAGGGAGAGCTAGAGGAACAGGGGAGGGAAAAGAAGAGGGTAGTAAAAATG
>NC_091568.1:26550716-26582251 GCF_042767895.1 Penaeus vannamei | reverse complement strand
CAAATCAGGAATTTCACACTCATTCACACTTATATCTTTGCATTCATATTTTTTGTTTCAAGGCATAATAGGATAGAGGGTAGTTCTGCATATACAGAAGTACAATCACTGAAAAAGACCTCTTTTCAACTAGTCCCATCATGTGCTAAAGTTATTAAAATTATTAATATGATTGGGATTGATTTTCACCTTAAATATTTACTTTTTTTGGCAATTTCATAAAAAACTCAACACCGATATTTCAGATAGTTTTAACTTTCTTCTTTTTTCATTGATCTTCTATCATGGTCTCTTTTTTGGTTTGTTTTTCCTCATATTTCTTTTCACTGATTTGTCTTCTTCTATTCCCCTTTATTCCTCAGGCATCTCCTGATTCTTTACACATCAAAGTTCAGTTGTTTCCAACTTTTTGTCAACCAGGGGATTTCCAATCTTATGGAAGGTTTGGTAAAGGTTAGCTCGATAAGTGTCATTGATGTTATGATGTTCATGGTTCGTAAGCTGAGCGTTGGAACCCACTGTACTCGATTCCCTATAAAAAAAAAAAGAGTTAATGCTTCTACAATATCATTGAGGGAAGAATATTACATTCAGAGAAGTAAAATAGGTCAGGAAGACTTAGTGCAGTTACTAAATGTATAAGAAGAAACATTTCTTCAAGCAGGATGCAGCAGTAGACATAGAAATCCAGAAGAGGTAGATTGGATTCTAAAATGAAACTAACCAAGTTAAATACATGTTCATGTATGATGATTTTTATCTCTCCCCTTGGTTGTGCAAGAAATATTTACACGTAGGTCTGAAATTCATGAGCTGATCATCAGCAGGAACAGTGATTTTTTGAAGAATAAGGATGGAGGTGAAGAAGAAGAAGAAGAAAAAACCTGTTTCACAACTACAGCCACAAAATACTTCATAAATAAGTTGGCTTAACTGATTTTTAAGCAACCAAGTTATATTATTTGACAAGACTTTTGGGTTTGACTACATATACAATAAGTGTAAACAAAGAAAACACATGCATATGGACCATCACAAACATAATTATAACTTTAACATAATGATGCATGGCAAGTCACTTTAGTACTGCATGATACATCGTTTAAGATATTTCTACAAGCAACTATATTAGGGCCACTATGGTTCCATTTGTCCCAGCCACATCTAGACAATCCTCTATATAATTCTTAAACTCACCCTGTATCCATGCATACTGTTCAGAAAGAAATAGACCTTATCCTTCTTCACATTTATCATTATGAGCTAACATCCTCAATTTCATATTCTTAGGATGAACATCCATAGAGTATGATGCATTAAAATACAACTAACTTCTTAGCCGTGTTATCAGCGTTTACCTTGATAATGGGTTGGGAACACTGCTGTGAGTAATATAAGGCATATCTCGGTCTCCCCTTGGTGAGAGGGATGTGTCTACAGCATTGTCATCCAGACTGTCATTCCCCTCACTCTGATGGCTAAATAGAAGAAAAGAAATTAGCTACACCATTTTCTCAATAATACCAACCAATTTTCTGAAATTTACTACATGACATATAGATTACCCTATTATACATATTTTGGTACAGTATAAAACTCTGCAAAAAAGTTATTCTGCCATTTGTGTGCATTTATACATGGTTCCAAGACTTTAACTAAGTTGAATTTGCATTTTAATTTCAAAATCTTTCAAAGATGTATATTTCCTTGTAGGAAAAAAATATTGAAAGTCAGTGGACTACAAGAAAATACATATCTGAAAATGGGCCTCAGAATATATAAAACTGGCAATATTAGGGATACCTTCTGTGACCAAATAAATTGTTTAGGGTGCTAATGCATTTAAGGTGTAAAGGTGCTATCATAAAACCAATTACTTGATACTGGAGTCAAACAGTGGTGTACTCCAAATCTACTTACGAGTACTACTAAGAATGGAAAAGAATAATTGAACTCATTTGAATTATTGCATTTACACTGACATTACCAATCTATCATTATTATCTTTTAGTATGCATGCTCTTACTGTCTTGTTCTCAGATTTAATAAAATGACATGAAAATTACTCAATCGATTCAAAATAATTGACAGTTGTTGTGAGAATACCATATTTGATTAGAATAAAGTAGGTGCAGAAAAGTTTAAAAAAGAATTAAACATTATGCAGACAACAAAGAAGACAAATAAATATACACAAAAGTCATAAACATAAGGATACATTTAGCAAACAAATGAACAACAAAAAGATACAAAACACACATTTCCCAATAAAGCACCTTGTTAAGCAAGGACCTACAAGTACTTTGGTGAAATACTGAACAACATAACCAACAAAAAAACAATCAACCAAACAAACAACAAATTAAGACAAACAAAAAGCGGTGCAGAAAACTCACACAAATTGTTGGTACCTCAGTGAGTCTTCATCTTTATACCAATCATTATCAAACCCAGACATCCAAATGGGGTTGCTGCCTTCAACGCTGTGGATGTTGGTATTAGGAACTGTGGATGACCTATTGAGGCCAGGCTCATGGGAACCTGAAATGCAAAGAGGGAATGCAGTGGATGACATGACTTTCACTTTTGAGAAAAAAAAAGAAAAGAAAAGAGAAAAAAGAAGGACGACTAAGAAAAGCAAATCTCATCAGCAGATTCATATAAGGTAAGAGTGTATAAAAAGATTAACACTTGTTTCTAATTGTATAGACTTTTTAGACAAGTCTATAATCTTTTAAAAAGTACTAATCATTTATGCACATGAAATATCTCATAGGTAAACTACTTCTGAAAACAGTCAGACAACTAAATTGCATACTTACATTCTCCAAAGGCAGTCGCTGTGGCTGCCTTGAGCTGCCTGGAGTAGCGTGCACGTTGTGACAGGCAGAGCGCAATGGTCAAGACCAGGAGCAGGGTAAGGAAGACTATGACGCCAACCAGCCACAGGAAAAGCAGGTTGTCCTCCGCAACGCCAGCAGTTATCAGTTCTGCACGCTGAGTGTCCAACACATTTAATTCCTAGGATTTTAACAGAGAAGATGTTAGTATGATAAAAGCCTTGGGTTACCATCTAACAGTCAGTTCGTCAGTCACTCTTGCGCTACAATCATTAAGTGATTCTTTTGCCCACTAACACTTAATCACATGTACTCTTAAATGTAGAGCAACTACACCATCACCAACTATGAATAGAGAAAACAGTTTATGAAATATATACAACAGTTTTGCTAATTATGTTAATTAATCATAAGTATACTACAAGCTGCCATCACCAGAGCAAAATGAATTACTTAAATATGAAAAAATATAATTGTAATCAGTTTTTGAAACAGATTCTTATGCCATCAACCTTAAGCTTTTGTACAATTTCATGAAAATAAAAACTAAATCAATAAAAACAAATAAGACTAACCTTGAAGAGATTATCGAGATATTCAACATTCTCATCAATCATGGCCAGAACCTGCTGGACTTCTAATACAGAATTGTCTTTTCTGTCGACAAGATGGAGATACAAGTCAGTCTTGGTCTTGTCTACTGTCCCATCATGATTTTCATGAACTCGGAAATCATCAACGTTAACGATGGCTCCGGTGACATTTCCAAGATAATCCCTGAAGTATTCAACTTGTTCTCGCACCTAGTAAAAAAGATGAGGTTCAGTAATTATTAAAAATAATAATAATATAAAACATAACTTCATATAAAATACTAATCTCAGTTTATCATCCCAAAAGGAAAAAGAAGAAGTGAAGGAAAGTGTATTTTTTGTTACAATAACCATGTAAATTTCCCGTTTTCTTCTAACCTCCTCAGGAGACTGCCTCAAGATGAACCTCACTCTCTGATCTTCTCGTAAAAGGTATATAAACACTCTTGCTCTGTCTGCATACCCACTGCTATCATTAACATAAACCTGAAATAAGAATAAAAAGGTCTCAAATGATTTGGAACTGAAAAAGCATTCTGGATATGTGTACAAAAATTCTGATGATGGTAATACACTATCTAAAAATAGGTGTATCTACCTTGAAATCAAAATATCCTTTCATTCCCTTCTGAGGATCGAAATTCAGTTTAACAATGCCTGAAACAGGGTCGACAACAAAGGGAGATCTGCGGATATTGTCCAGGTTCTCGGAGAGGGTTTCTTGTACCCTGCCATCCATGTAGTACCTCAAACGGCTGTTCTCACTGGAATCTGGATCAATAGCCTAAAAGTAGATTGAAAAGTTTGTTATATTGTCATGATGGTAATAATACCATGTCAGTAATAACATTTTTGTTACCATGATAACAATTACAATAAACGACAGTAATAAAATAATGATGATATTTTTTTGTTATGATAATAGTAACAATAATATTAATAATAGTAATAACAGTAACAACAATGGCAAAACAACAGTAATACGAACAACAATAATAATAGTAATAATAACAATATAAATACTAAATAATAATGATCCTCATTATTCTTATCATTATCATCATTATTACTAATATTACTAATAACTTCAATTAAAATTAAAAAAAAAATAATAATAATCAAAGTAAAAATCATAACAATCCAGGTATGATTCAAAATAAGGTAAGTAGGAAAAGGAAAAGATGAAATGTAAATGAGGAAAAAGATAATAAAATAAAAAATAAAATAAACAATATGTGTACTCACTGTTATTTTCATGATCTCCGCACCAAAGTGAGACTCTGTCGTAATACCACCCGTGAAGACTTCCCTTGTAAATTTGGGGGGATTGTCATTGATGTCATTGACAAAGACATGGACCTTGAGCAGTGTGTCATCCCTGGGGTCAAAGAAAGCCACAGGTTCGGGCAGAGTGAGGCAGTCCTCAGTGGCTTTGACAAGGAGTGTGTAGTGGTCCTCCACCTCACGGTCTAACTCCTTCATGGTCTGTTGGAATGGTAGGAATTTAATACACAAATATTTACAACTCTCTTCTTTTTAAAGAATTACAGTGGCTTACTGAAATGGAAATTAGACTTGCAAAATAATAAATACACAGTATTGTACATAAAGGAAAACATTAAATTCATTAAATATCACAACAAATCTTTCAAAAACCAATTCAATAAAGGATTCAAGACCCATCTTTTAATATCTAAATTACAGACTATAAACTTACAAAACTATCATCCATAATGAACCATCAAAACCATGAAACTTATCAACTCACCATAAGTTCATGAGATATTCTATCCAAGCTAAAGGTTGAGTATTCATCTCCTCCAACAATAAAGTAGCAAACATGGGCACCATTGTCTTCATCAATATCATCCAGATCTACTGTGTCAATCAATTTCGTTCTTTCTGACCCAGGTATCTTGTGTTCTTTGAGATAAAGAAAATTGGGTTATTAAGAATGCTGTCTATATCCTCCCCTCTTGACAGTTGTAGTCAAGTTATTACGTTGAGGTTAAACAAAGACTTATTACACCTTTCATGATAAGTTATATAAATCTCTTACCTGTGAAATTCACTATCATTTGGTCTTTTAGGAACTGTGGTTCAAAATCATTAATATTTCGGATATAGATTGTAAGATCCAAATCACTTGAAAGGGGTGCTGGTACTCCTTGGTCATAGGCTTCCACACGAATCTGCAAATATTGGAAGGTATAAATGGCTTCTGGACATATATCAATGTTTGAAAAAGTTAAATTTACATTCAATATCAGAAAATTCTGATATTCTTTTTTATTAGTAATATCTATCTGTAAAGAATGCATCTTTAATTTCTGTGCATCTTAAACTGTTTACATGTCTTTACTTTGCATTCAGAATTCACATTCATTACAAAAACCTGTTTATGTTACCTCATATATTTTTTGTCTCTCTCTGTCCAGTGGCTTTTGCAGGAGAACAGCACCTGTTATTTCATCAATGCTGAAAGTTTGCCAGTCACCAAGAGCATCCTTGATAATCCTGTACCTCACTGCTCCATTGATTCCAATATCTTCATCTGTGGCCCTCACCTGTATGACTAGACTCCCGACTGTTGCATTCTGTTGATATAAGCAAGTCTTAGACAATGAATAGACTAATCAAATTTATATGAGTAAATGCCACTTAAGGACTGTGTAGCAGTATCTTAAACACAAACAGCATGAATTTCTTTGTATCTTGTATATGTAAAACACACTTCATAAACCATTTTTACCTCAGGAACACGAATAGTCAGGTTGACTGAAGGGGAGACAAAGAGTGGAGCGTGATCGTTAAAATCGGTCACACAGATATCAACTTTCGACATGACTGAATTTGGAGGGAAGCCTCTGTCTTGTGCCTGCACTATTAAGGAGTAGTTCCCATACTGTCCTACAAGTGGTTTGGCAGCAAATACTTGAGCAGCTGTTTGATCTATCATCCGCAAATCAAAAAGTCCTGAAAAGAGAGAGTTGGTAAACTCTTGTACTTCAGCTATTAAACTGCTAGACAAAGAAACAATAATTATATCAAGTTTAAGTACACTAAAGCAGAACACGAAATTAAAGAGGAAACCTACATCTATTCTACCTAAAAGGTAAAATACCAAAACCCAAATCTAAGGAGCTCACCTTTTTCATTTCCACCTTCAATAGTGAAGAGTATTCTTCCATTAGGAGAGGCTGGATCATCATCATCAGTAGCCCTCACAACAGTAACTGTCTCTCTTGCTTCGTGGAACTCTGTGATCATTGTGCATCCTTCACGTTCCTCAAATACTGGTGCTTCATCATTGATGTCTGCTACTGTGACCCTGTATTGAGGTAATATTTGTGATAACATATACTGCAGTGTCACTCCAATAACAAATGAACAATAATGTGTATTATATACATTTCTAAAAAGGAAGGCTAATCTTATACTGTACTTGATGAATAGGAGTGATGACATTAACAAGACAACTTATGGGGAAAAAATCAATCTCTTAAAATCAATCTACATTATCTAGAATATGAAGGATAAATACACAAATATCAACATGCATCTTTTACAAGATCATAAAAGATAATAACTGGATGTGTAAAAAAATGCATTTACCCAATTTGCATAAATGCATTTCTTGATTCTCCAGTGGAATAACCAAATTGGTAATTGTCCCAGGCCTGAATGAGGAGAGTAAAGGAGCCCATCTCCTCTCGATTCAGTGGAGAAGCAACAGTGATGACACCTTTATCTGGATCAATCTGAAATGAAAAAAAGTTTAATAACTATCTCCTCGTACGTGTATGTCAAATAATATTTTGGTGCAATACACTACATTCCTAAAAAGTACACATCGACATAACAAATAACAAAACCCACTATATGTCTAGTCACAACATAACATCAAAGCACATACACACTTACTCTCACTCATTCACTCACTCTCTTACATCCCCCTACAAACATATTTTAACACTTCATACATATACTCATTCTTACACTCTAACACGGACAGGAAGGCAGGCAGGCAAGCAAGGACACGCGCATGCGCGCACGCACGCAATCACGCACACGCACACGCGCACGCACATACACACACACACACACACACACACACACACACACACACACACGCGCGCGCGTGCGCGCCCGCGCGCCCGCACACGTACACGTACACACACACACTCACACTCACACACAAACACACACACACACACACACACACACACGCACACGCACACGCACACGCACACGCACACGCACACGCACACGCACACGCACACGCACACGCACACACACACACACACACACACACACACACACACACACACACACACACACACACACACACACACACACACACACACACACACACACCTCCCTCTCTCCCTCACTCACTCACTCACTCACCTTGAACTTTCCATCGGAGGACTTCCTGTCGAGGAGGTAGGTGACCCTGCCGTAGTCATCGGAGTCGGGGTCGATTGCGGTCACGACGGCGACCTGAGTTCCCGGAGGAGCGTCTTCGCGGATGGTCAGGTTCGAGGGCGGGTTCACGAACACGGGGTTGTTGTCGTTTTCGTCGATCACCTGGACGAGGAAGTGCCAAATTAATGTTGATTAATGTTTTAGGTTGTTATTATTGTCACTTATTAGAAAGGATGGGGAGGAGGGTTGTGTTGATATGAAACGGCCTGATCCTAGATAGAAGCAATGCTAAAGAAAACTAAAATAAAGCTCTGTAAATCATCCAACATTCTTCACAAGTCCATGGGTCTTCAACTTACCTGGACAAGGACATCAACAAAACTGGACCGAGGAGGGACACCCGAGTCGGTCGCTTCCACAGAGAAGTTGAGCCACGAAGACACCTCTCGGTCAACTCGGTCAGCCACGACGATCTCGCCGGTCTCGTGATCCAGGCTGATGAGAGACAGGGTTGCTGGAGAGCCCTTGGAGAGAAGAAAAACAATAAGTTTGGCTAGTCTGTTCATATACATTTCTAAAACAAAATCTAGTAAAAACAAGAACAAAATTAAGTAAAACAGCATATCATTATTTTCTGCTACAAGACTTTTGCATAGGTTTTATTTTTCTTCAATCTTTAATCGCATCAAACATTATACGGAAGCCAACTATAAAACCAGCTTACATGCAGTGAGTAGGTGATGGTGCGGTTCTTGTCCACGTCATCGGCCACGACATTGACGATCGTGGTCCCCATCTTGGCGTTCTCGGCCACGCTCCTCCTGTAGAACGACTTCCGAAATTTGGGGTCGTTGTCATTGATGTCCTGGACCTGTATGGTAAGCGTCGCCGTTGCGGTCTGCTTCTGCGTGGCTGCCGCCTGGTCCTCGCAAATCAGGGCCAGTCGGATGACGTCGATCTTCTCTCGGTCGAGCTGGCTGGCCGTCCGGATCACTCCCTCCACCTCGCTTATCTCGAAGGCGTCGGCGAAGTTGTACTCTGTGGGCTGCAAGATCAAAGCCAGATTTAGTACGCACTTGCATTCTTTCAATCGGAAGCCTCTTTCAACCCACGCATTTTGCAATCATAAGGATATCCAGTAAGTTAAAGTTTGTTAACCATTTTCAACAAGCATTGCAGAAAACTGAGTGATGAAGAAATAGTTTTATATACTTTGGGAGGAATATTGTATCGCCTCTATGAAGTAAACACCCACTAAGTCATTATTAGGTCCAATATTTAATGGCAATTCGTAAATCACGAGAGTAACATCTCACATTTTTATTCAGTGTAACCATTGTAAATAAACGGTCCCGAAGGTGACATTTAAATTATTTCACGTTTTCTTAACTTGACCGATATTTGCACCTTCCCCAAAAAAGAAAAAGACTTTCCCTTTACCTTCACAATGACGCCTTCCTCGTTCCTGGCTTCCGAGTTGAGGGCATCGATGGAGTAGCGCAGTTTAGGCCGCGCGTCGAGGTCCACTGCCTCGACCCGGTGCACGTAGAAGCCTGACTCTTCGTTTTCAAACACCCTGGCGAGGTGGAGTTGGGCAATTTTAGAAAAAAAAAAACTTGAACTCGCAGACACTCCAGAATAAATCTAAATAAGTAAATGACAGACAACATCAAATGGACCATCGTTCCTCTTAGTCACTCTGCTTCGGTAAATGAAGCAAATCAATTCTAATAACAAAGAGCTACACATGCTCTCTTGCTTATAAGCTATTCTCACCTGACAGTTCCTGGATCCACAAAGACTGGGGGCTTGTTATTGACATCCAGAATAGTAATATTGACCACAGTCCTCGCCTGGAGTTGCGCGTTGCCGATGCCGCCGTCCAGGGCGATCACTTCCAGGACGTAGGTGGTGGCCCTAGGCTCGGTCCGGTCGGGGTCGAGCAGCGCGCCCTGGGCCACCGAGATCACGCCCGTGTCCGCCTCCATCACGAACTTGTCCTGCGCTCCATGCTGGATCCTGAACACGACCTTCTTGTTCACCGAAGAGCCGTCGTTGTCCCACGCGAACACCTGTGCGGAGGAACACACGATGAGGCGGGGAGGGAAACAACCGTGCTTGCGAGAGAGAGAGAGAGAGAGAGAGAGATAGAGAGAGAGAGAGAGAAAGAGAGAGAGAGAGAGAGAGAGAGAGAGAGAGAGAGAGAGAGAGAGAGAGAATGTGTATGTGTATATATGTGTGTGTGTGTGTGTGTGTGTGTGTGTGTGTGTGTGTGTGTGTGTGTGTGTGTGTGTGTGTGTGTGTGTGTGTGTGTGTGTGTGTGTGTGTGTGTGTGTGTGTGTGTCTGTGCGTGCATGCGAGGAAAAAAAATATATGAATTATGCATTACATGAATATTTCCTTACCCACTTTCATCCGCTCACCCAAGGAAAAGTTCCACAAAATCTAAGTTCCTCAGAATCCAAAATCCTAAACCCACTTTCAGTCTCGATGAGTATCCTCTTTCCTTCTTGGACCATAGACCTTAGCGCGCGATTCAGACGTAATACGAATAAAAAGCATATGGAAGTCCAACGTTTCGGTATCCTCTTTCTTAAACAAAAATAAGCAAATGTGACTAAACATTTTTAAGCTGATAAAATCTTGTATGTTTGCAGAACGGAAACAAGTTCTGTTAGCGTGAAATTCTCAAGCTTCCTTTAAAAAAAAATGTTCGTGAGCCAAACGAACCTGCGTAGCGTCGCCTCCGTTGCTGAAGCTTCATGTTAATTTTTCTGTCATATAATGTTTTGACATTGGAGGGTAAAGCATTCACAATACCTTATTCTTGGTTAATATTGCATTTTCTCGTTATAATGTTGGTTTGTTAATGATTTCACATAGGTGAGTGCATACATATATTCCTGCATTTGTCTATATACAACATACACACTAAATTGCTTGTATCAAAGCAGCGTCCTTGGCATATCAAGGCTGGGATGAGTGTCACGGGCACTCGCACACCGGTTAGCCCGATACATGAAGCGGCGTGCGCGGCATGGACTCCTTCAGGTCGTGCAGAACGGACGGAGACAGCTGGCTCTCCTCCAGGACCACCTCCGTGTACCAGCTGCTGAGCTTCTTGGTGAGGTCCCTGACCCACGTCGCCGAGGAATCTGTTATGTTCCGGAGCCTCAGCCAGAGCTTCTTGCCCTTGAAGTTGAGCGGCTGGAAGCTCGCGGAGGGAATGGAGGTCGGCAGGTCCAGCCGCAGGTACAGGTACTTCAGGTACCGCCTCTGGCTCGCTATGCTGTGCGTGAGGGCGGCCAGGGCTTCCATGGAGGACACTCTCACGTTCAGCTCCTCCAGGTGGTGGCAGTGCCGGAGTGCCATGGCGCCCTCGGTGCCCAGGTGTCCCCAGCACTCCTGCAGTGTCCCTGGGGGCTGGAGCGGCACCACCAGCGCATCGCTCGTCGTCTCATCCCCCCATGTGTAGAACTGAGCCTCCTGCCTCAGGTGGACGAACGTGGTGGGGCAAGTCCCGAGGGCGTGGATGATGCGGCGAACGCCCTCCCCTCGCTCCCCGTCGGAGGCGTCGGGGGTCACCACCACCAGCTTGGGCTTGTAGGCCCCGCGCCGCAGCAGCTCGGCGACCACGCGGTTCGTTTCGGGGGCGTGTCGAGCGGCAATCCAGGTGGCCTGGGACGCCAGGGTCAGGGACACGGCTTCGCACAGGTTGCTGGTGAAGTTGCATTCCTGCAGAAAAGTCAGCCAAGCTCCCATGTTTTCCTTATCGCGTAGGGACTTCTCGTACGTGCTGACGACATCCTTGGCATCATCAAGTGTGTGCTTGCTGTACAGGAAGGATCCTGCTACATGAAGGAGCACATCACGCAGCATTCTGGGTTCGTGCTTGCACAAAGCCGACAACTTGGGGCGCCGAATGACCGAGTTTCGCCTGCTTTTGACCAGAAGGGATTCCGCGAGGAAGAAGCCGTAGAGGATCTCTGCGAGCGACGGATGGGCGAGGAGGCCCTGCATACCCCCGCCGGCACCGCTCCTCACCACGATCAGCGGGCTGAAGTGCCACAACACCCGAGGGTCCTTGAACAAGCAATGATCGGCCTCGAGCAAGACCTGGTGACCGTGTTGCCAGCTGCCGCCAGCCACGAGTTCCTTTGTCGCCCGGTAGAGCTGCTCCAGATGGCCTCCCACCGCCAGCCGCGCCGCCTCTCTACTTCCCCCGCAGTCCCCCTTGATCGCTTCGGCGAGGCGGTGCTGGCACACGCTCAGCAGGCGCGAGAACAGGCTCGACACGGACGTGGAGAAGAGCACGTGGTTCGGGTTGACGCACCACAGGTACAGCAGGTAAGCCAGAGGGAGAGGGTAAAGAACTGTGGGGTTTATCGACATAGATGACATTAAATTACTGAACTGTTCTACCCTTTCAGACGCAGAGTTTTTGTGACTTTCACAGAGAGAAAAGAAATGGGATGCGTATTCCCTAATAGCCTGTGGTGTCATCGGGCACATCTCGGCCAACACACACTTCACCCCGACATCTTTCACGACCTGCACAAACTCTCCCTCGTTGCCAGAGCGAGTGGTCAACAGCAGGCAATTTCTACCCAAATTCTCCATGATTTCTTTCAGCACAGAGACGGCATCTCGTGCAGTTCCTTCGACATCCAACAGGAACAGCACAGTCATGTTCTTCATCTCTTCATGAATACTGGAGTTTGGGTAATCCTTGACAGTATGGCATAGGACGTGTTCGCGAAGGTACTGATTCCACGAACCCGAAGAAGCGATGTCGCTCATCGCCGCGTAAATGACGAGGTCGCACTCCCGCAACCTCGCACCGACTCCAGCCGAATTCGTCCTCCACTGGTGCAGGATGTAGTGGCAGAGAGAAGTCTTGCCGCTTCCCTTCGCCCCGGAAATCACTATCACTGCCGGTGCGTCGACGTCTTCCTTCAGTAAATCCAACACATCGTGGGTGTCCTTATGTCCTTTGATTTTGACGCTGGAGTACACAGTATTCACCTCCTGCTTGGTGAACTGCCTCGCAGCAAGCCAGTCCTGCACACTGAACATCTTGACTCGCGATGCGAACAGAACAGCCTCCCGCCTCACCTCCGTCAGGAGCTTATTATTTTCTTCACTTCTGTGCAAGTGCACCTCCGCCATGGCATTGGCGACTTCCTCATCCCCTGAACTTCCTTTGCGTATCGCCTCGGCCGTGGCGGCCATCCGCGCAGTCAACGCAGCACTGCCTCTCTTCATGGAATTGCAATCTTTTTTTAGCTTCTTCAGCGCGCTTTTCAGCTTGGCAGTTTCAGCGCGTCGCATGTTAAGCAAATCTTCCTTGGTAATGCATTCCTGCTCGGCGGAAACATTGGAATCCAGCCTCTGGCACATCTGTTTCTTCGTCAGGAGAACAGACTGTCGTGTGGACCTCAGCACCTTCTGAAGTTTATCGTCTACATCGCCGGCTTGGCTGTGTCTCCTCTCAATGACGGCAACTTCCTTCATGACACTCGTCAGCAAACTGACACTGCTGCCCTCTACGCCGCTGTCGTGAACATCAGCCTCATAACCGCCCATATCTTTGTCATCAGCAAGTGACGTCGACTCGGAGTCTCCGTGGAAGCCCGTTACATACTTTGAACTGCGCGCTGCTCTGCCGAGTTCCGCCTTCGACGGAGCTTCTATCGAGACTCCGCTTCCGCTGCGCTTGGCACTTCCCTCGTGCGCCTCGCGGCTGTGGGAACGCAACCAAAGGTACTTGATGTTCTTTTTCACTTCCCTGTCCTTGCGCTGGGCGTGTTGCAGCTCCCGTTGGGCTTCGTCCAGGTCTTCTCGAGTCTTTGCGACGAGATTCACATACTCTTTGTACTCTTTCTTGGCCTGCTCGAGGCGCCGTTTGGATCCGTGCAGCTTTTTCGCCATGTCGCCGATATGCCCTTCGATTACTCGCGTGCAGCTCTCGACGACGATCCAGACGATCTCATGAGTCAGGTCGAGGAGGTCCTGCACTCGCACTTCGAGGTGCTGCTCATCAAAGTCGATGTCGAGGTAACATACCGTCCGCGAGAGGCGTCTGAACCGCTGGATGAGGCGCTGCAGGCGGACGGGCATATGAGGGAACACCTCCGTCAGCATGATCACCAGGATATCTTCGGACAGAAGGCTCGGATCTGGCTCCGCGGTCAACATGCTGCACGGACTCAAACTTGGCACCTGACCTGGATTCCTGACGCATAGTGGGGCATCATAGAGGGTATTCCCTTCCGCTGAGATGGGGTCTGGCTTCCTGATGCCCTTTTGTGAATCTTGTGGAGCAGAGCTGGACCTCTGAACGTGGGCCGACGCAGGCAGGTATTCTTGGAAGTGTTTTGGTGTTAAATGAGACTCATGGGCATGCCCTTGCTTGGGAAAAGGGCCCTGAGTATTCCCTCCTGCACACAGAGGCTCTTGCTCTGGCGTGGGATGAGCTTCATGACTGTTTTCCGGAGTGGAGGCAAGCTTATGGCTGTGCTTCGGTATGGTAGGAGATACAGGAGAATACCCAACTCCGGACGGGAGTTCTTGAGTAAACTCTCGCGCTGGCGGAGCTTTGGGGGCGTGCCCTGGCGTAGACAGAGACGTTAGACTGCGCCTTTTCGCGGCGTAAGATGATGCCTGGTCGCCACCTCCGGGATGCCGTTTCGGCCGCGTCGCCGAAGTCTCATGCATGATAGGCTGGGTTTCCTGAGGTCGTGACCTGCTGAACATCGTACTCCTCCGAGGCCTAGCGGCAGGATGCGACGGCACCTGCGATGCCGTGAAGGATCGGTTCCTATGAAAAGGATATCTGCTCGGTTTCATCAAATGAGCCTCCACGCAGGCCACCGTCGAAGAGACGGGAGAGGCAAAGCCTGCTTCGGCGCCCCCGACAGGATCATGGGGGTAGAGCGACTCGGGAAACACCGATGAGGAGGTGGAGAAAGGAGAAGGGGGGGAGAGGGAGGAGGTCGGACTACTGAGGGAGGAGCGAGCCACGGAGTCGCAGCCCCCCCACACGTTCACCAGATTCAGGACATTCTCTTTGCGGCAGCCCAGCGCCTCCACACAAAACTCCATCAAGGTGCCATATTGCCTCCTGCGGCTCCAGGCGTGATACAAGTACCAAAACGATTCCTCTAGACATATCCTCTTGCAGCTGTTCACACACTGCAGGTACCGGGCGAAGTTTCTTTCTACCTCCGGGGACACAAACTGTTCCATCGTTATTGGCTGTTTTGTCGCCTATCGCACATCCGCACTAGCACTCGTCCGCAAGTAAGTAACTCATCACAACGAAGGGAAACAACGCGTTCGTCCCCCGCGTCCGCTCCGCGCCTCGACGCCGCCGCACTCACTCGCTCGGCGCTGGCGACTTCCACCAGCGACAGCGACAGCGTCACATCCGTTAGAAAAAGACGCACATACAGACACACACTTTATAACATCCGCTGAGCATACACAGTTATACAATCACACACAAACACACAAAGGCACATGCACACAAACACACACACACACTAATACACATACACGCACGCACACACACACACACACATACACATACGCATAGACACAAAGGTAGAGGGAATGAGAGACAGGGTGAGAGCTAAAGTGAAAAGATGGAAGAAGGGAGGGAGGAGGGAGAGAGAGACAAGAGGGGGGTGAGAGACAAGAGGGGGGGATGAGAGACAAGAGGGGGAGGTGAGAGACAAGGGGGGGTGAGAGACAAGAGGGTGGGTGAGAGACAAGAGGGGGGGGTGAGAGACAAGAGGGGGGGTGAGAA
This sequence comes from Penaeus vannamei, assembly GCF_042767895.1. NCBI lineage: Eukaryota > Metazoa > Arthropoda > Malacostraca > Decapoda > Penaeidae > Penaeus > Penaeus vannamei. The sequence continues at coordinate 26,566,580 of NC_091568.1, read as the reverse complement.
AGAGAGAGAGAATGGGGAGTTGAGAGAGAGAGAATGGGGAGGTGAGACAGAGAGGGGGGAGGACAAAGGGAGAAAGAGAGAAAGAGGAGGGAGAGGGACGGAGAAAGGAAGGAAAGGATGGAAGAAGGAAGGAGAGAGGGAGAGGAAAGGAAAGCAGGGGCGCAACTAGGAATTTTAGAGGGCAGGGGTCCAGGCCACAAAAAGGGCACAATATGAATTTTATTTATAGGGGATATAGCCTGAATTATGTTGTTCAGATTTAAAAACGGAAGAAATGTTACCAGAATTTTCATGATAATAATTATTTGCACTGAACCAAACAAAAATACAATAAATAGTCTCATCGCCATTCCAAGATCAAGAGAAAGAAAGTGCCCTAGAAAAAGGGCACTTTCACCTTTTTGAGAAAAAGGACAGGGGTTCGGACCCCCAGGACCCCCCCGTAGTTGCGCGCCTGGAAAGGAGAGGAGAGGAGAGGAGAGGAGAGGAGAGAGAGGAGAGGAGAGGAGAGGAGAGGAGAGGAGAGGAGAGGAGAGGAGAGGAGAGGAGAGGAGAGGAGAGGAGAGGAGAGGAGAGGAGAGGAGAGGAGAGGAGAGGAGAGAAGAGAAGAGAAGAGAAGAGAAGAGAAGAGAAGAGAAGAGAAGAGAAGAGAAGAGAAGAGAAGAGAAGAGAAGAGAAGAGAAGAGAAGAGAAGAGAAGAGAAGAGAGAGAGAGGGAGGGTGGGGGAGAGGGTGTTCATAATCCTAGCGAATATAAGTGTGATAACCACATCCGTTAATTAAATCAAAGAGAAACAGGAAAATGCACACCTCTCTTCCGTGAAGTCCGTTGGAAACTTCCTAAGGGAATGAGGAAAGTCCCTGGGGAGGACTCCCTCAGGTCCTCCAGCTCGCTCACCTCACTCCTCCGCCTCCGCCTCGCAGACGTGGACGCGGGTCGGGCGGAGGGCGTCCTTGAGGCTCTGCAGGACGGGCGGGGAGAGGCGCGTGTGCGACAAATAGACGTCTTGAAAGGGCCCGCCCACTCCTTGTACGACCCGCACCGCCCACTCCCACGAGCTGTCGCTGACGTCGGAGAGATGAAGGTAGGCCTCCAGGGACGGCGGGCAAGCCAGGCTGCGGAGGCGGTCGGGCGCTTCCGTCTGCGGGAGCTCCAGATACAGATGCAACTGGCGGAGGCTGACACAGTCGGCGAGACTCCTACTAAAGGCGTTCAGGGCGGGGAGGGATGAAAGGCAAAGGTGCAGAGAGCGCAGGCGACGCATGGACGCCAGGGCAGCGGCGCCTTTCTCACCCAGGCGCCCCCAGAATTCCTCCAAGTTGCCAGGATCTTGCAGCGCATGTACAAGGGCGTCGCTCGGCTCTAGACTGCGGACGCCGTGGAAGTCCCTGGGCGGCGACACGCACACGCCGATCTCCGGGTGCGCTATGAGAGTCGTCATCACATCGCGGTCGACGCGAGCGGTTACGACGGCTTGCCGGGGGCGACAGACGCCGTGGTTAACCAGGGTGCAAAGGGCGTGAGTCTGCCTCCCGCCCGCGGTTGCCCTCCACGTATCGATAGGCTCGATTACATGCGACACGGCCTTCTTCAACGTGCCCTGCCACGCTCCCTCGTGTAAGAGACTCGCCCACGCCATGTAGTAATTCTGGCTCACTCCGCCATCCAGGTAGAGCCTGACCAGGTGCTTAGCATCGGTGCCGCGCAACCCAAGCTGCCTCAAAAGTAAAAGCACGTATCTGATGACAGTCACGTACTTGCCCCCTGTATTTTCAACTAATCGTACGGGGAAAATGTGAGGTAATTTCGAAGGAGAAAGACAACGGGGAACATGTTTTCCCTTCGGCAATTTATCAACAATACTGCGAGCATATACGAACTCGGCTAGAGCGCCGTGGAGAAAGACGTGATCGTGTTTCCGGAAGGAGTGGCTGCTGCGCGACGCCGCGACGCACGCCAGGAGGGGGGACAGGGCCCGAAAACACTCCGTGGTGTGGTTTAGTCGTGCCTCCGAAGTCAGCGCTTCCGACGCTTTGTGATATACCGCTTCTTTGACCTTCCTCACTTTCCTTTCCACGTCCCTTTTGATGCTCGATGCCGTCGCCTCCTGCACCTCGAGACGCAGCCTCGAGTCAGACCACGAATTTACTGCTCGGAGGAGACGCGACACGGAGGTCACCTTCACAAGTCTGCTTCGGTCTTCTTTCCAGAGAAACATCATGAATGCTATCGGCAGCGGAAACATCAGTTCCTCGTCTCTTTTCTCCGACATTAAAGTTTCAATAAAGTCTCTCACTTGTATATTTATCTTAGATCTGTTGTATGGAACTCTTTCTGCCAGAGAAAGAGCTTTATTATTTTGTCTCGCAACAATACGGTTCCCTCCTTGCTCGCCGTAAGCGATGCAAGAAAGTTCCTTGACAGTTCTGCAACTTAAGAAATCCGCACACAGGTTCTCCAAGAGCAGTCCGCCCAACGGGTGCAGATATGCCACCTTGACGTCCGCCCCTTCAAGGAACTGGCGCAAGATCACCGCCACCTCCGGTCGAGCCATAATTATCATTTTGTTTTCCCCTAAATCCTCTGACAGCTCCCGCGTCGCTTCGCCCACGTCCTTCGTCACGAACTCTAAATCCAACACGAAAAGGACTTTGAGCTGACGAAGCGATTCGTAGACGTGGCCGTCCTGCGCGCCGCAGAGCCCCTGGGGAAACAAGGACTTGCGTATGTGTCGCAGGAAGGAGTGGTCAGACGCGTGTTCTGCCGCCAGGGGCACCACGAGGTCGACCTCGTCCAGCCTCGTGAAGGCCGAGCCGCCGTCTCGCCACCGACGGAAGATGTACTGCGCGACGCACGTTTTGCCCGATCCCACGGGGCCCGACAGGAGCACCAGTGGCCACTTACCGTTCAGCAGCTCTTCCACGCTCAGTATGCTTCGATCTTCGAACTCCACGAGTGAATATACCTTTTCCACATTAAGTTTACACAGAGTCTGAAACAATAACCACTCATGGACGCTGTAAGGTTTTTTGACTGATATCTCGTAAAAACCCAAGATTTCCGACTTGCCAATGACCCTGAGCCGCCCCACGCAGTCGCTCTCCTTCTGACGAAGCTCTCTGATGTAGAAGTCAAGGTCGATGTCGCTCACGCCCTCGCCCCCCACCTCGATGAGGGCCTTCGCTATGTCAACAAGCTTATCTAAGAGGAAGAGTGACTCGTAAGCTCCTCCCAAGCTCTCCACACTCGCACTCACTTTGGCCATTTGCTCGGAGGTGGATGCCAACAGGCGGTTCAGCTGCTTGAGCTCTGGCAACACGCGAGGCACGTGTTGTAGCTCGGGTGCCACGGCCAGCCCCTCCACGTCTGGCACTTGACCGCTGCGTATGGCGAGGAGGAGGTGCATCGTCGTCATCATCTGAATGGCTCTCTCCAACGGGATCAGTGACAACAAGACCTTATAATCACCCAATGTTTTAAACACATTTTCCAAGGAGAGTTTTAGCTTCCACTTGTGTCGACTGAGGGTCTTCAGCTCCCGCTCGATGGAGGCCTGACAGAATCGTAGGACCTTATCCCTGATGTCCTGCTGCCTTCGGAAGAACCGACACAAATGTTCCCGGAGCTGGCGCTTGGAGGCGAGGCGAGGCGGGTCGTAGGAGGCCTCGCCCAGTAGGCGCTGCTGGTCCTTCACCTTGGCCACCACATCCGACCCCAGCATTGTCCAAACCTTAGTCAGGAGTTTCAAGTTCAGCTCTGGGTCGTAGGACCTCTCGAGGGGGTCACCCGTCAGGGCAACCCTCTCCTCGAAGGTGAACGTGTCCTTATACTCCGAAAGTGTCCATTTGAGTTCCCTCCTGCAGTAGTCCTCGACAGACAGGGACCCGCGAGTGGCCTTGCATGTGAGGAAGAGCATCGCAACCGACGACTCAAAGAGAGCTCCTGTGGAGAAGCTCACGCCCTTCCAGTACCGCGCCCGCAACTCCTCCTCCAAAGTCCACTCGACCCTCTCTATACTTCTCCTTGGCCTCGCTGCGCCCTCCCTAGGTTCGAAAATGCGTTGCCTGCAAGTCATAGTGGATGTGTCGGTGCGGAACTCGGGCGCGCTTCCGAGACACTGAAGCCTCCCAACAGTCGCCGTCTCACAGCAGTGCCAACACAGCACCGAGGCGCTTCCCAACGAACGCCCACTTCGATATCCAATCACTGTTCGTGGGCCGCCGACCGGTCCCCTAGCTGACTCGTGTTGCAATCTTGCGAGAGATAACATTTATCAGTAAAAAAGTTGCAGCATATATGAAGTGCGTACACACCACCGATTGCAAAGACACCCACGCACTGCAAGGCCCCACGCTTCGCACATATTGAAAAAAGGTAAACGTCGTTGACAGATTTTCGCTTCATGTCAGGGAAGGCAATGATGACAAGACGCCTTGTTTCCCGCAAACCGAGAGGACTACCTGTGTTGCTTGACTCTGAATCAGCAATGGATCCGCGGCATTTAATCCCAAGGCTTCACCGTTATCCGATAAGACGTGTGTGTGTGTGTGTGTGTGTGTGTGTGTGTGTGTGTGTGTGTGTGTGTGTGTGTGTGTGTGTGTGTGTGTGTGTGTGTGTGTGTGTGTGTGTGTGTGTATGTGTGTGTGTATGTGTGTGTGTGTGTGTGTGTGTGTGTGTGTGTGTGTGTGTGTGTGTGTGTGTGTGTGTGTGTGTGCGAATGTGAGAGAGACCGAGAGAAAGACCGAGAGAGAGAGAGACCGAGAGAGAGAAAGACCGAGAGAGAGAGAGACCGAGAGAGAGAGAGAGAGAGAGAGAGAGAGAGAGAGAGAGAGAGAGAGAGAGAGAGAGAGAGAGAGAGAGAGAGAGAGAGAGACAGCGAGAGAGAGAGAGACAGACAGAGAGAGAGAGACAGACAGAGAGACAGAGACAGACAGAGAGACAGAGACAGACAGAGAGATACATAGATAGATAGATAGATAGAGAGAGAGAGAGAGAGAGAGAGAGAGAGAGAGAGAGAGAGAGAGAGAGAGAGAGAGAGAGAGAGAGAGAGAGAGAGAGAGAGAGAGAGAGAGAGAGAGAGACAGACAGACAGACAGACGAGGGGAGCGAGCGTGGCAACTTCCGGGAACTTGGCATTATCTTATCGTCCGATAGCTCCCTCCCCGCCTGGCGGGCCGCCCTCCCCGCGCCGAAACTTCGCCGCCATTATCAGCCTCGTCTACCATTGGCTGCCGTTCGGTTTCGAATCTCCCGCCTTTCCTTCATTTCTTTCTATCTTTTATTTCCCTTGTTCCAGTTTCTTTCTCCGCATCTCTTTCACAGCATTTCCTCCAATTCCGATTTCACCAGTTACGCCACACACATACTCCTTCACGCCCAACGGAATATCATACAACTGCATTTTCAGAAACATCAGATTCAAAAAGAAAACGGAGAAAGAAAATAAAAGTCAATCACAGGAGTGCAACACCTGATGCGCTCTCAGTGTGCAAAGGAGGCCGAGGGCGTGCACACCTGCACGGCGCCCGCGTTGACTCATGTCGCCTCACGCATGTCTTATCCCCAGCACCAGGAAGCGCTGGCAAGGCGGGCTCTCCCATTTCCGATTAATTATCGGTAAAGCTTTTTTATCTGAACCAAATTTGAATAAAGAAAACAAAGCAAAACTGATTCTGTTACTTTTGTTTTCATAAACAAACGCACGCATGCGCGCACACAAAACGCAGCCGGAGACAAGGGCGGGCCTTACCTGCGTGACGGAGGTTCCCGGGGGCGTGTCCTCGGGGATGGCCTTCCTGTAGAGGGCGCGGTCGAACTGCGGGGCGTGGTCGTTCTGGTCGACCACGTACACCACCACGAGGACCTCACTGCTCAGGGGGCGCTCGCCCAGGTCATACGCCTGCACAAAAACGTTACGAATCCAGATATAATGTAATAGATGAATAAACATTCCACCAGATACCTACAAGAGTTACATAATTTTTGTCGTCGATACTTTGCTCAATAAAGAACATCCAAAATCACAGCGATGATACGTAAATATCAAGTGATAGTGCTATTTAATAACAATAATGATAGCGTTATTACTACTAAGACTAATAATAATAATAATAATAATAATAATAATAAGCACAATAATAGCATTGATAGTAACAGTGACAAAAACAATAACTGCAATGCCAAGAAGTGTTCGCAGTGGTTGCATGATCAAATCGAAAAGGAAATGGCCAAAGCAGCCCCTGGGCCGCGGCCTCACCCGAACGGTCAGATTGAAGAAGCGGATGTCGCCGTCCTGGTCGATGGCCTCGAAGTCGAGCGGCGCCGCGGGCGCGAGGGCGCCCGTCGTGGCGTCGATGCTGAAGTTGCCTTTCGGGTCGCCGCTCAGGATGCTGTAGCGCACCTCGTGGTTCATCGTGCCTGGCGGGGAAGCGCAGCCTTAGTTTGAGCTTGGGATGAGGGCGAAAGAGAAAGAAACCAAAGGAAAGGAAATAAAAATGAAGCTGTAAGACAGAAGAAAGGTAAGAAAAGAAAAGCAGAAAATAATCTTAGAGACAAAGCTGAGAGAGAGGAAAAAGATGTTTTCCCTTACCATTGAGGTCGTCATCGCGGGCGGTGACGAAGAAGGGCTCGGGGAAGGCGTGGGCGTTCTCGAAGAGCCTGGCCTCGTAGCGCGACTGCATGAACACGGGCGGGTGGTCGTTCACGTCCTCCACCACCACCTTCACCACCACCGTGTTCCTAAGAGGAGACGTGGGGTTCAGGGATTTTTCGATTCCTAAGAATATTACTACTTTATCATTATCACCATTATCATTTCGTTTATCTCAGTCCGCATGTTTCCCGGTCGCCCCGCATTTCGCAAGGAGTCGTGCAGTGTCGTGGCTCACCTGTTGCCCTTGCCGAGGTCGTCGCGCGCCTCCACCGTCAGGTAGTGCTCCGAGAGGCTCTCTCTGTCCAGCGCGCCGGACTCCTTCAGGGTGATGGCGCCCGTCATCGAGTTCAGCTCCAGCCTGGCGAGAGGATGAGAAACGAGGGTGGGGGTGAGTGAGTGAGTGAGTGAGTGAGTGAGTGAGTGAGTGAGTGAGTGAGTGAGTGGGTGAGTGAGGAGTGAGTGAGTGAGTGAGTGAGTGAGTGAGTGGGTGAGTGAGGAGTGAGTGTGAGTGTTAGGAAGAGTGAGTGAGTGAGTGCGCATATCAAAAAAAAAGGAATGGATGAATGAATGCACAAACGCTAATTTCAATGAACATAAACATACAAAAAGAACAAAAAAAAAAAACAAAGACTTCCTTTTAAATTAAAGTTCAAAAGATCCTGGCCTGGAGATAACTCCCTTGACCCTCACGCTCATTATTCCACCGGATCCTTAGAAAAGAAGAAAGAAAGAAAGAAAGAAAAGCATCCGAGACCGGCGCTGCGAACGCCAGCCCGCGCCCTCACTCACTTGCTGGCCAGCGCCCCCCGGAGGTCGGTGTATCTGATGCCCTGCGTGCCGTAGTCGCCGCTGTCGTCGTCGGTCGCCTGCACCCACGCCACCGTCGCGCCCACGCCCGCGTCTTCGGGTATTAGGACCTGGGCGGGGAGGGGGGAGGGGGAGGGGATTAGCACAGTGCCAAGTATGTCCTCAAGCAGGGACAGGAATAATAATTATGGAGCATTTCCTTCTTTCGTTCTTATCTTGTTTTCACTCTTTATCGCTCGTTCTCGCTCCGTCACTTGCTCACGTATAGACACAAGCAAATACATAAACACTTACAGACATACACATACACACACACAAACACAAACAATTTCACACAAACACACACTAAAAAAAGACTAAACAAATTAACACAAGAAAACCACCCACATCCGGGCCCTACCTCGTACTGATCCTCGGAGAATACGGGGAAGTTGTCGTTGGTGTCCCGGATGTAGACGGTGACGAAGGCGGACGACGACTTGGGGTCCTCGGCCACCGTCTCCCGCGCCACCACCGTGAAGTTCACCACTGGACGATAAGAGGAAATGGCTTAATTAATATGCGAGGCTGGGGAATGGATGGATAGGACGGGTGATTGAGAATTGATGGTGGTGACGATTCATGATGACTGTGATGGCAGACGATTAGTGACGATGGCGCATAAAACTTATATACGTCTCTTAAATCCAACCATGCTAGACATACAAGTGTCAAATACCACATACTATATAACCATAATCAAACCATACTTCCCCATAAAACACAACTCAAACAATAAGCATCACACAAATGCATAAAAAGTCCCAGCCCTGACCTTTGACCTTCTCGTAGTCGAGCAGCACCGGGTTCTTGACGCGAATGAGGAAGGAGGCGAAGTTGACTCCCTCGGGCGGTGTGATGTCGAACATGCCGCCGTCGCCGCCCAGGAACATCCTGAAGGTGCCGTTGTTGCCCTGCAGGGAGGCCGCGGAGGGGAGACGAAGGTAAAAAAGAGAGGATTAATACAATGGTCGCAGGGCGGAGGAGAGAGGGGAAAGGAAGAGGATGGAGGAGAGGAAGAAAGGGAAAAGGGGAGTGATAAAGAGGGAAAGGGGAGCGTGAGAAATGAGTCCATATTCGTCAATGTTCGAGAGAGAAAAGAAAAAGGACTTTTTTTTTCTAGAACTGCTGCATTTTTTTCGCATTCACCTAGGAGCTAATGAAGAACAGGCTAAGAGGGTAATTAACAATGCAAAAGGACAAAATGGAACACGGTACACAGGAAGAGAACACAAGTCTTTGTGAAAGCATGAGTGAAAGATGAAGTTAACCGAACAAATTGATAAATGATTAAGTAGCCAAGTGAGAGGATAATATTCTTGAATAAATAGCCAAGAAGTGAATACATGAGTGAGCAGCCAGGTGAGTGGGTGAAATGAGTCGATGAATGAATGGTGAGCGAGTCCATGAGTGGAGGCGTCGTTCAGTGGTTGGTGCGCCTGTGACGTCGGGGAAATTGAGTGAACGTGACGACGGACGTGACTTCACTACAACTACTGATGTCTGACGACAAAGGGTTCTTCGTGGGTGCATCATAACACATCTGGGTTCTGTTGATTGTTGGCCCGTCACTCACTCGCGCATTTCCCTTGTCTTCATCCACACACATGGGCATACATTTAGTATCATATAGATAAACACCATCCGAACATCCGGATACACGTACAATTATACGCGCGTGCGCACGCGCGCACACACACACACACACATACACACACACACACACACACACACACACACACACACACACACACACACACACACACACACACACACACACACACACACACACACACACACACACACTGATATACAGTACACACAAGTCTTTAAAACCCGCAGTATTCCCCAAGTCTCGCCCCATCGCTGAATGGAATTTCCTGTCCGAGGCGGGATTCCACGTTGGGTGCTTTAGCGATTATAGGCATTTGGTAGGTTAAAGAACAGTCTTGCTGTCGTTAACTTCTGTATTTTTGCATTTTCATTGTCATTATTGTTACTGCTGTTTTATGTCGATGTTGTTATGGCTGCTGTTGTTACAGATGATGTTTTTGTTGTTACTGATGTTACTGCTGAGCATCAGTGTGAAATGAAATGTTTATTGGGACAATAAGAGATGGGATGACTGGCGAAGGAATGGGGAAAAGGGAAGGATCAGCTGAACACACGAAGGGGGGTTGGTGAGTAAGGAGGGAAGGGAGGGGATTGGAGTTGGAACTGGGATAGGGTTAGGGAAAGGGATAGAGAAAGGGAGAAGAATGGGGAGAGGGAGAGAGAGAACTGAGATAGATAGATCATATGATAAAGGGAGAATAAAGATAATGAGGATAAAGAGAAAGAGGGAGAAAGAAAAATATAACAAGAGAGAGGGAGAGTGAGAGTGTAAAAGAAAGAGATAATGAGAGAAAGAGCAGACAAAAACAAAGGGAGAGCAAGAGCATGTCTTTGACGTGTAGGCGCTTGCCTCTCCACTTGAGAAATTGGACGTTATCTCAAGAAATTTTTATTGCATCCGTCAGTCTCGGAGATGCTTATAAACATCCATAATCTTATCAAACTATTAATGAACTACAACAGATAATGGCTTTTTGTTCGGCCCATAACTACCACAACACGAGTAAAAAAAAAAAAGTCGTTCTACTACCAACTCCTAGAGAAAATGTATAAAAAATCTAAAAAAGTACATCAAGAGGTAAAAAAGTTAAAAAAAAAGAAGGGAATTTAAAGATGGGTTAATGCGAACATCTTTTCTCGTCATCTGAAGTAAGTCGAGGCTAGAGGACTAAAGAAAATGTATAGAAAAAAAAAGTCAGCTTTTAATACAATGTTAGAGAGAAGACAAAAATCATTACGGTATTGTTTAAAAAAGTATATATATAATATAAACACATCAACAATCATTGGGATATACAGTGCACATTAAGCCTTGCCAACTGCGCCAGGCTGCCAGCAGAAAGCGTCGTATAAAAAGGAAAGAAAATGTATTTTAAATGTTGGTGTTTATTCCAAAGAAATTTCACATTCCGGTCGCACCAGACCCTCGGTGTGCCAGTCGTCTGGCATAAAAGTGGATTTACCGTTTTCTGATATAGAAAATCTACGCATATAGAAAAATGAATCTACAGATCAACTCCTTGGCGTCTGGCACACTGGAGGGCTGGCGTCGACAGCGAGCGCCATCTACGAGCGGGGCCGTCCACAGCCAGTGTCGGGGAGGGAGGGAGGACGCACATCGGGCGAGGGGCGGTCCAGCCATCTCAAGAAGCTATTTTTTCCATTTAGAAGATATTGTTATTTTCCATTTTCCCTGAGGCTTGCATGACTAACAGCTACTCTGGGATTACCGAAAACTGTTGAAAGGAGGGCAGGGGAGGAGGCGGATGACTTTGCCTGCTAGCTCGGGTGCAGACAGATTCAAAGACAGATGACGTCACGCACGGGTCTGACTCACGCCTCTGCACCCGAGAAATTTTTGCTACATGATTGGAGAAAATACTGATACCCATTATTTGCAAGAAGAGAAAGGGAAACGCTTTGGGTTGAATGGACTTATTGACTTGAAGAAGCAACTCAGATTTGGTTACGAAATTGCCTCATTTCTTCAGTCAATAAGCTGGTTCAGCGTATCGCGTTTGTCTTCTTTGCACTCACGCTGCGTATTGTTGTTTACAAAGTGCAACACATCATTAGTTAAAAGGCACATGGAGACTGCATTTCTTTCGCAAAAATGTGACCTAATCATCCAAATCTTTCCTTTCACTGGATATGTAAAACTGTTAAATATTATATCTCCATTTTAACTAGATCCTCACGGCTCCCAAGATAGACCCCAAGATAGATAAATCATGCTTGCTTTGACAGGGAAGGCGTACAGGGAAGTGATACAAACAGCTTCCAGATGCGGTACGTAGAGAGAAACAGCAAAACGTCAAAACGAAATTGACACCCAATTCGTTGTAGAAGATTTCTAGAAAGTGAAATTTATAGTCCTACAAATCCCAAGTTGTGTGAAATCTGCCCCAACTCCCTTTCCAGTACACGAGGGGAAGAAATTATTACGAAAACAGGGTCAGCTTAATTTGCCTATTTCATGTTCACATTTATAAGTTCTTATAAGTTTATAAGAAATTGTAATTATCATTCACTGAGCAGTAAAATCATCATCAGGATTTAAGGCCAATAAGCAAACATGACTTAAAACAGAATCTTGTAAGTATTTAATACCTGAGAAGAGGACATAGCCCATTACAGTCTCCATGTCGTTTGTTTACGTTTATTTTTAAGAAGCTGCGACTTTTAAAAGGTTTAAAAAATAGTTACGATTCAATTTCGTTTTTAATCAACAACAGTGAGAAAAAGGAAAACACTCGTTTAATTCTCCAATCATAAAACAAGGACAATCCCAGTTCTAACTTCCCCAATACAAATATAAAGATACAAATAGAGTGAAAAAAAGAATACATGAGTCAGCCCTCCTCCCTGGACCGACCCCCGCGCCGTGCACACCCAATGACATACGCACACTGTACACAGACACAAGGCTCGGTGTAACCATTCCTGCTTACCTGGTCATAATCCCACACAAAAATATGTCCCTTGAAAGATCGAAGCGTCATTAGGATTGTGAGCTACATATATATATATACACGACGAGAGAAAAAAAATGGAAAAGGAAAAGACAAGCTCCTCACTTTACTTGATTGGAAACCCCTCATGCATGTAAGGAAACTCGTTAGCACAACATGCTGGTTTCGATGGCAAGGCACATTCTCAAATTAAATCATGTAATATTTCACACGGCACTTGTGAGATTCTACCTATTATGATCAGTGACATTATCGTACTCTGGCATGTGACTCGGTGGACGCCTCAACTTCCTTTGCAAAATGATAATGATAATTACAAAAAAAAGAGAAAAAAAAAGAAACAAAATACATTGTGACAAATTTAAAAACTGATACTTTCACACGAGAAATACACCCATGGCGAGTGAAAAATTCATTCATAGCATAACTGATTGAATGACTAACGTGATAAGAAATGGAAATGAAAAAAAAACAAGATTAGATATATTCTCATTCTGAACACGCTGATAAAACCCGAAAAAACTTATCAGTTAATTCGCATAATAACAGAAGTCAGGTTCTCCTAATAAAACTTAATCATTCACAATCAAATTCTGAGAAAAAATACCATTGCCTTGACGTGGTTTAAAGTGTCTGCGAGTACACTACCTCCCCGGAGAACAAAAGAAGTAACACCAGCGACAATAATGGTAAAAACATAAACAAAAAATATTAATAAACAATACCAAAACGAGAAAAAATGACAAAAAAGGAAAATCAAGAAAACCCAAAAAAGAAAGAAAGAAAAGAAAAAGAAGTCAGGAGAGTTGAGGCCCCCTTTCCGAGGGCACCGAAGACAGGGTCGTCGACGTGAGCCGGGGGGCGTCCTCACCTGGTCGTGGTCGTACACCTCGGGAATGGCGTCCCCTATCAGATTGACCGGGCTGTTAAACTGGGCGCCCTCTGCAATCTCGGCGACGTAGTGGGCGGCCTTGAAAGTGGGCGTCTCGTCGTTCACGTCCTCGAGGAGCACCGTCACCTCTGTGGTCATGGTGGGCGGAGGGTCCACCACGGCGCTGTCCTCCTGCGCCTGAAGGAGGGAAGGGGTGGGGGGTCAGAGCTTTATTTACATACTGATCCTTTTATTGCCTATTTTATTAACTTATGTCTTGTTTTTGTGCACTGTTTAATTGTTCATTTACTCATATTCTGAGCAACTTACACGTTTCTCTACATTTATTTATTATTTTATTGGTTTATCTACATCCTGGTTCATCTACTTACTTTTGTAGATAGTGATTCATGGATTTGTGTAAATTCTATCAATTACTATGAACTTTTTGTATTGTCACTTGCATATACGGTACACTTTACACATTTACTCGTTCATGTTCACTACACCAATGCATCATCTATCTTTCGCCAATTTCCCTGCCTTCAAAACCAGAAATAAACAATCAGAAATCCTTTCCACGACGCCGCCATCCCCTACGTCAGCTGTCCTCGTCTCACCTGGATCTTGATGATGAAGGCGCCGTTGTTGGAGAGGGGGCTCTCGCGGTCCAGCGGCCTCTTGACGTAGAGCACGCCCGAGTCCCGGTCCAGCTCGAACAGGCCCTTGTCGCCGTCCAGGATGGAGTAGGTGATGCGGTTGTTGATGCCGCGGTCGCCGTCCACAGCGCGCACTGCCGGGGAGAGGTAGGGGAGGAACTGAATAATAATCACAATGAGGGAGATTATTCTGTACAATGAAGCACTGGAAAAATGTAAAAGGAATATGAATGTAACGTTTCGAACAGGTATGGAGTTCCTTATCAGACGTAGTAAAAGCCGAAGCGATTCGTTTTATACGTTAGTGTGTTTGTGGTCAGATGCTTGTATGATTTTATTAATTATACGGATTAACAAATGTTAAAAAATAGTGTTCTAGAGAAAGGGCAAAGACTGCTAATCATAAAAACTGTTATCATTAATTTAAGACCACTTATGAACGCAATCACAATTAAGTGAAACATTTTCACCGGACGCTGCTATCTCTGGACCCCTCGCCTGCCCTTCTCTCCCGTTACTCGCGAGCGATATCCTGCTGCGGATTAGGTAACCATCTCCTCCGAACTGCCCGACTCTAAGCACGCAAGGAACCCCATCAACACCCACACTTCCCCTACTCAGAGCAGGCGATCTCCTCCCCTTCAACAACCGCCGATTCCTCCACGCATACAGAAGAGGCCCTACCCTAGGAAACTCACCTTCGAGAACCCCGGAGTTGACTGGGATGTCCTCGGGGATGCGGGTGACGGGCGGCGCCTGGATGAACTGCGGCGGCTGGTCCTCGACGTCCTGCACTCGCACCACGATGGCCGCCGTGCCCGTGTTCACGCGACCGCTGATGGCCCGGTCCACCGCCAGCACCTGGTAGGCGAGAGGGCGAGTCAGGAGAGAGCTAACTAGGCTGACGCTTCTAGCGGAAGGGCCATTTTAGGAGGCTTTTAGTTATCTACTTTTAGTTACGTCTTATTGCTCTGGGATATTGAGAATACATCTAAACGGATATTTACAACTATGGATAGTTATTCAAGCTTAACAGTTCCTCATATATTGAAATGTAATGACTGATTTCGTAAAGGTTTATCAGCAAATTTATTCAAATATAGTTTACCAGAAAGGATATGCCCACCTGTTTACACCAGTCTCACATAACATTCAAACATTCTATTTCCGCGAAAGCAATATTTAGAGCCACACAACATAACAAATGTCAGGAAGCTATATTCTTTACACACAACACCAACGTCGGAAGTAGATGCGTGAGTCACGGCATCCGCAAAACAGGTCAGATACTAAAAAAGACACGACAAAAGAAAACCACAAAACTTGAATTTCCGGGAAACAGGAAAAGAGTCCGAGTGTTCTTTCCAAGAAGGGTGAAGAACGGAAGGATGTTGGGGGTGATAGAGAGAGGGGGATAACAGCTGGGCGAGTGGGAGGAAGAGGGATGTGGGCGGGGTTAAATACGGGCGCAATGAGAAAGGAAGGGAGGGATGTTAAAAATGCAAACAGTGAGAAAAAGAAAATTAATATGTAATCCAGAACCAAAACGGAAGAAATCCTCTCCTAAATAAAGAAAGAGAAAGTAGAACACAACGGATGGGCTGCCGAAGGTGAACAACGCGGGTATTCCCTGAGTGCGCCTCACCCTCAGCTGATAGAGCGACTTCCTCTCGTAGTCGAGGTCCCCGACGAGCCTGAGGACGCCCTTGCCGTCCACCGTGTTGACTGTGAACTTCTCCGCGTCGCTCTCGGAGTCCGCGTCCAGCCGGTAGATCACCTGCGGGAGAGGAGTGGGTTACCCTTTGCAACGTGATATCATTCATTCATTGAGGAGGTTCCTACGAATTAGCATAACAGGAACAATAGAAAAACTGCATAATGCATATGCAACTCTAACGCATAATTGTATTACCATTACTGCTACGGCTACTAATGCTGCTGTTGCTGCTACTAATGCTGCTGCTCTTATCAATACCAATACTACCACTACCACTAATAACAACAACAACCATAATAACCAGACACACCTGTCCGAAGGGCCCCTCGTCCTGGTCCGTCGCCAGCAGCGTCGCCAGCACCTTCGGCGGCGCGTTCTCGTCCACCGCCAGCGACGACTCGTACGGCCGGAACACGGGCTCGTTGTCGTTGATGTCCTCGACGAGCACGAGCATGGACTGCGTGATGAACTGGCCGTCGCCGAGCTTGTCGTCCGTCAGCGTGAGGACGACGGTGTACTCGTCCTTGATCTGC
>NC_091568.1:26540716-26545716 GCF_042767895.1 Penaeus vannamei | reverse complement strand
AGCCAAAGAGAGAAAAAGAGAGAGAGGAAGAGAGAGAGAGAGAGCTCTTCCCCGGGAAAACCACCCGCTCCTTCGTCCTCCGTCTCTAAAATTATCTTGACCGAGTGTTTAACAGGCACCGAGTGTGCTTGTCATCCCAGCGCGGACACGGCATCCACAATGGCGTCCAGTCTTCGGACAATGGTGCACAGATGGCGCTGGAGGAGCCGCGTGAGGCGCACGAACCAAGGAGCTTTCTCTCCCTCGTTATACTTTATTCCTTTGCCTAACACGCTCTTCTGACACGTGACACATGGTACGCAGGAATTCTCTCTCATGCCCCGTTCCTCCTTTCAGCCTGCAAGTACCCCAGTCGACGCGCCGTGAAATGCCCCAATTAAGGAGCTGTTGTGGGCGTCCGAGATAGCGCGCGGGAAGTCACTCGCCGGGACGGAGGCGCTGCCGTCGAGGGCGTCCTCGGGGGAGATAGCGATCGACACACGGCGAAGGGCCATCTTGATAGCCGCCGCCGCCGCGACAAGGCGGAAGATTAGCGCGGAGACGAATGGGCGTTGCGCGGAGACTCTTGCAGGATAACAGGTGGCTTTGTGAAGGAAAATACACGCACACCCACTGAAAGTACACGTATACATACCTACATGAAGGCACAAAACACGCACACGCACACACACACACCCATGCTAATACTTCACACCCACTCCCAGTGCCTCAACCCCCCCCCCCCCCATCGCGCACAACACCTACTGACCCACTTGTAATGCGAAGACACAAAGGCCGACCACAAAGGCAAGAACGACCGCAAAATGGGGGGGGGGGGGCAAGTGCCTCACAAGGGGAAGGGGGTGGAGGGGGGTTATGCTTGGCTCCGTCCCTCATGCCCCTTCAACCCTTCTTTTTTCTTTCTCTTCTTCTCTAAGGTCGTTTTTTAGCTTTTCTTTCTCTTGAAGGTGTGGCAACTTTCCTTCCTTCCCCCAACCACCCCACTTTTTTCTCTCCCTTCTCCCCCTCTCCTTCTTTCTCCTTCAAGATTGTTCTTTCTCTTTTTTCAGTTCACCCCTACCTTGTCTTTCCCCCTCCTTTTCATACCTTCTCCTTAAACCCGCCCTCCTCCCCTCCCTCGCCTTCTACAGGTGTCCTTTCTTATCCTTCGACTCGCTCCTAACCTCCCTTTTTCCCTTTCCCCTCACCCCCTACCCTCAGTTCCCTCCCTCCCCTACCCCTACTCCTCTTCCCTCCACTCCCACCCCTGCTTTCTTTTCCTCCACCCCCCATCCTTACCCTCCTTCCCTCTGCCCCTATCCCTCCTTCCTTTCCCTCCGCCACCGATCCCTCCTTCCCTCCCCTCCTCTTTCTCTCCCCCCACAAAAGTCGTCCTTTCCTTTCTTCCAGAACGAGTTACGACCTCCCCGGACATCACCTGTACTTAGGCGTCTCTCATAATAACGGCCGACTTTTATGTTCTTGACCATAATTACGGCCAGCTTCAAGACCCGCATTTCTCTTGGCCAATTACCCCGAAGGAGGCTTGTCACTAATCGTACGGAATGAATTGCTTGTAAATTGCCCTCCGCGATGGCCGCTCTCGACAGGTTCCCGCTCTTTCCTCTTTGTAAAATGATTTTGCAAAGGGTTTCTGCGCCAAAAGGTGAGGAATCTCTGGTTATTTTTTTTTCTTTAATTTATGCTTACATCTAAGCCTCGTCGTCAGTTAAAAGACCACAACCACAGAGGAAAACAACCCATAAAAAGGTTTCAAACGTGACGGTTCGTTAGCGTCGGGCAATACCTAGCCGTGGCAAAGACCCCCCCCCTCCCGCCCTAAAGATAAAATAAAACGATACAAACGAGAGAAAAGAAATAGAAAGGAGAGGAAATGCCTTCCACTCTGAAAAAAGATAAAATAATAATAAAACGAAGGATAAACAGAGTAAAAGTCCAAATAGAAGCAAACACAATGCGCTCAATCCTTCGCCGGGATAAAGGTCGCGGGGGACCCACGGGGCGAGAGATCACACGGGGAGGATGCGGGCGGGGAGGATACGGGCGGGGAGGATACGGGCGGGGAGGATACGGGCGGGGAGGATACGGGCGGGGTGTTCCGGCAACGCGGACGGTTTATGTGCAGGTTGCGGTGGTTCTGGGGATCACACGGGGAGATTTACGGGCACTTGCTGTCACCCTCGAGGAGGGCTCTCCGTCACGAAGATCCTGCGGGGGTCACTGCCGAGACAGCCCGTCACGACCCCCGCCCGTCGCTCGCTCGCTCACTCTTGGAATGGGCGCCGGCACTCTCACTCCGTCTCATTTGAATTCTCTCACTGTGAAACACTTTCACTCACTCTCTCACTTTCACTCTTGCTCACTCTCTCATTCTCACTCTTGCTCACTCTCTCATTCTCACTCTTGCTCACTCTCTCATTCTCACTCTTGCTTACTCTCAGTCTTATTCTTGCTCACACTCACTCTTTCTCGCATTCACGGTTTGGCGACAAATTTTACCCATCGGTTCAAAGCAAGTATCCCTCTAGTCTGCGCTCATGATAAAAAACAAACAAACTTATTAGTAATTTGTCTTCACCTATTCCTCGCCCACCACAAATCTCTATTTACCCATCAATTCATTTATTTACCTATAATTGTCTTCGTCCGTAGCAAAATCTTCGTCCTCAACTTCCAATGCCAAACACGTCCATTGATTTGGAGAAGTTCTACAGACATTATGTTGCATCTAATCATCCAATTTAGACGTTCTAATTTGCATCTAGCCACCATAACACAATTGCCATTCTCTCACATTTCCATCACCATCAAAATCATGGAAAAAGGGACCTGTTGTCTTGTAATGACTATCTTCGTCATAACAGTCAATCATACCACACACCACAAGAAAGAATGATGGACAGAATGATAGACAGATGACAAAGCAAGGCATCGGATAAACAATAAATAGCAGAACAATGGAACAACCTACGTCCTTAATAAAAAAAGACGAAAAAACATATAATATAATGCATAGTGATCTTAAATCGAAGATATACATCAAAACGCTAAAACAAAATTTAAAAAACTAAATAAAATATACAAATCAAGGCATAAACAACCAGAGTCCAAAACAGAAAATATGCAAATACCAAATAAAATGAATAAAAAATAAAATCAAGACACCTATAGACAAATGAAAACAAAAATAGCCAGCATGACCTCCCCCCCCCTTCCTCTCCTTCACTCAAGCGCCCAGACGCCCATCCGAAAGCGCACCCCCCCCCCCACCCTCTCTCCCGAAGGCGCCTGTGTGTCCCGCCGTGCCAAGCCGCCGCCCACACGCCCACTCGCCCACCGCACCCATTGACGAGTTTAGTCGATGCCCACAATGAGGGGGAAAATGGGCGGAGGTTGCACAGAGTGGGATAGGCAAAAGAAAAAAATATGGGCGTGTGGTTTGAGCCGTAGAGGAATGGGGTATGGGTAGGAGGGGGTGGGGGTGGGCGTGGGTATTTGCAGGTGTTGGGAGGGAAGAAGGAGGGAGGGAGGGAGGGAAGAAGGGAGGGAAGAGGAGGGAGGGAGGGAGGGAGGGAGAGAGGGAGGAGAGAGAGAGAGAGAGAGAGAGAGAGAGAGAGAGAGAGAGAGAGAGAGAGAGAGGGAGAGAGAAAGAGAGAGAAAAGATAGTCCGTGCTCATGAGCATCCATATGTGTCTATCCTATTTTCACGAAGCATGCACACGAAAGTGTACATATATCCACTCATATGTGCATACGCGTATACAAATAGACGCGTGTCCGAGACTTAATATTCAATCGTTAAAAAAGCCTTCTGGAAATGGACACGTATCACGACCCCGCGCAAAAAAAGCCAAAGGGGTGTATACGCATTTACATCGACTCGCGCAAATAGGACAAAGGGCGGCGCAACAGCTATCATTTCCGACATATAAGAGTGAGCAGACAAAAGACGAGACTGTCGAGAGAAACAAAATGGCAGCCAAGGTAGGATATCGTCCGGATATCGCACACGCTTTCCGCGATTCGCCGCCAACGCGACTGTCGCCGAGAGTTCTGTCGTTTTCCAGGCATTTCTTCGGCGGCAAAGCTGATCATTCGATCTCTCGGGACAAATTCGCACATGCATATTCATGTACCAATATATGAGAATGCACACGCACACAGACAGACACAGACACACACACGCATACATACATACAAACACACACATTTACACACACACGCACACACACACACAAACATTAACCTTGACCCGTGATCACAGACAATATGAAACAGCATTCGAGATCGTAAACGTTCAAACGAGACAAAGCAAAAGCATGGGGAGAGGCCCTGTGGGGAGGGAGGGGAGGGGCAGGGGGGAGAAAAGAAGAAGAAAAGGAGGAACAGAGGGAGGAGAAACATGAGGAGGAGGAGGAGGGGGAGGAAAAGGAGGAGGAGGGGAAAGAGGAGGAAGAGAAAAAAGAGGAGTTGGAGGAAGGAGACAAAGAGGAAGAGTAGGAGAAAAAAGAGGAAGAGAAGGAGGAACAGGAGGAGGAAGAACGAAAAAAGAAAATTAAAGAAGAAGAAGAAGGGGGGGGGGGGAGAAGGGCGAGAGGAGACGCACGCCCTAATGGTAACGTAAACCTTCATTGTTCTGCAACCTATTCTCGCGCGGTCACGAGGCTTCTCTTTATCTGCGTCTCTTGAGAAAAAAGGTGTACACATAATGCAACATGACCACCAGGCCCAAACCTAAGGTTTATATATATATATATATATATATATATATATATATATATATATATATATATATATATATATGTATATATGTATATATGTATATATGTATATGTGTATATGTGTATATGTGTATATATGTATATATGTATATGTGTATATGTATATGTATATATATACATATATACATATATATATATATATATATATATATATATATATATATATATATATATATATATATATATATATATATATATATATATATATGTATATATGTA
>NC_091568.1:26530716-26533216 GCF_042767895.1 Penaeus vannamei | reverse complement strand
GAAGGGGGAAGGGAGGGGAAGGGGGAAAATGGGAAATAAGAGGGAGAGTGAAAGAGAGAGAGAGAGACGAGGGAGACCAACGAAAGGAAGACGGAGAATAGGAAAGAGAGGGAAAAAATCGGAGTTAGAAACATAACCGAAAGAAAATGAAGTAAAGGAATGGGCAAGAGAACAAAAGCCTGCAAGAGTGCGCGAAAAAAAAAACACAACAAAGAGAGCACGAACGCAAGTGAAGTAAATGAATCAGCAGCGCGCAGTGAAATAGAACTGAACGCATGAATAAAAAGCGCGAGACCATAAACAGCTAAAAGCATGAATGAAACAGCATACTCTAAATATGCTAATTAAACGCAATTACGTGCCCTACCCTTTCATCAGGAAGAAAAAGAATGTATGGAGATTATTGCGATGTTAAAAACTTAACTCTCTGATTTTCATTATGACGAACGGGTCAATGGCGGCGGCGGCGGCGGTGGTGGAGATGATGATGATGATGATGATGATGATTATGATGATGATGATGATATGATGATATGATGATGATTGATGATGATGACTGATGATGATGATGATGATGATGGTGATAGTAATGATAATGATCGTGATGATGATAATGATTAATATAATGATAATGATGGTGATGATAATGATGATTAATATAATAATAATGATGGTGATGATAATGATGATTAATATAATGATAATGATGGTGATGATGATAATGATGATTAATATAATGATAATGATGGTGATGATGACAATGATGATTAATATAATGATGGTGATGATGACAATGATGATTAATATAATGATAATGATGGTGATGATGACAATGATGATTAATATAATGATAATGATGGTGATGATTATAATGATGATTAATATAATGAAAATTTAATGGAAAACAAGAAATGACGCCGCATAAAGGAGACAAAGAAAACAAACGAAGGAGAACGGCGGAAACTGCGAACATCAAGGGGAAACTCTCGTAAAATCTAATTAAAGCCACTAAAACGGGCCAAGGCAGCAGCTATCAATCCGTGCCATCTCTCTCTCTCTCTCTCTCTGACCAGATGAATACACAAAGAAAATAATAGCAATTGGTAAAACAGGTATGGTGTGAAAGATGGGAAATAGCGATAGAGAGAGAGAGAGAGAGAGAGAGAGAGAGAGAGAAAGAGAGAGAGAGAGAGAGAGAGAGAGAGAGAGAGAGAGAGAGAGAGAGAGAGAGAGAGAGAGAGAGAGAGAGAGAGAGAGAGAGAGAGAGAGAGAGAGACTACAGTCTACAACATCTAAAACATTAACAACTCAACTAACAACCCGAATCAGTAACACCAACGCTGACGCAACAAAATGATCCACAACCCCAAACACAGTACATCCTCACAACACAAAAAAACTAATAATCATAACTGTACGATAAACAGCAAAAACGGTAAAAGCAATGATTGCGAAAAGCGGAGACAGTAAAAACACCAATAATAGTGATAAAAGTGATGACAACAAAAATGAATAACAACCACCTGGCCCAATTAGAGGAAAGTACTCGTCACGGCGACACAAAACGGGACCCGAATTACCGACTGAATGACGTTATTCACAATGACGTAACGCATCCCGAGTTTACTTTTTTGCGTCGTGTTTTATGATACCTTTTTTATCTAATTTTATTTCTCTGGCTCTCCGGCTCTGTCTATCTGTCTCTGCCTCTCTCTTTACTTCTCGTATTTTCTCTCTCTCTTTCTTTCTTTCTTACTTTATCTTCTCCTCTCCTCCTCCCTCCCTCATTCTCTCCTCCCATTATAATTCCGTCCTCTTTTCTATCGTATCTCCTCCCCTACCTCTACCCCCCCCACAGACTCCTCCCCAGCTAATCAATCCCTCCCGACAAAATGCCCCCTCTGCCCCCACCCCCCAATGACCTGCCACGGTGACCTCGGACCGCTACCCCCCCCCAGCCGGTCACGATACCCACTCGAGCTCACGTCCATCGGCTATCGTCTTGTCTATCACCCGCGTCCACGCGCGCGCCCACGCTGTTTCCCGACCACGCCCACGAATCTGCGGGCGTAGTCTGACTTTCCTCTCGCTCGAAACGCTGAGATCTGAGTAAGGAAAAGAGTAGAGTGGAAGGGATAATAAGAAATGTTAAGAGAGAAAGAGTAGAAGGAGAGAAATGCAATGAGTGTAGAAGATGGCGGTAAAGGAGGGAAAAGGGAGAAATGCAAAGCATTCGAAACGATAACAGTGGATCCAAGTCCTTAATTTCCGCTCTCTCGCCCGTGTTCCTTCATCGTCAGAATCCTCACCCGCATCCCCAATTCTAAACGACCACGGAATAAGACAAAAGAAAAGAAAAGAACCGAACGGAGCGAAGGAGGAGAGAACAGAAGAGACGAGAGGAAGAGGCAGCGGGAGCGAGAGCCCGAGGGAGGCAGGTAACGGTGCCCGGGGCGGACGAGGCGCTCGGCTTTTTGCGCCTCTCCCTCGGGCTCTCGTT
>NC_091568.1:26523216-26525716 GCF_042767895.1 Penaeus vannamei | reverse complement strand
GAAAATGAAAGTCGCTTTGGGAATCATGCATAGCAACCTCGCTGGTCAGCGCCTCGGCATCTCAATCGACGACAGGGAAATGACGCAGCACTATATTTTTTTTATTTCATTTTTTGTCGGCGACAGGAAAAAAATAAAATTGTTCCTTTTCTTACGGCCACCTAGGAGCACCTGGCGTTACGCACATGTCTTTTAAAAATGGCCTTCCAAAATACTTTGACTTCCTAGAATGCAAAAAAATAGCGCCTTGACTGGTATAACCGCATTACCCAAAGGCTCTAAGTAAAAGTTAAATATATAAATACATACCTTGAAAAGCAACCACAAACGCATTCCGTGTCCTTTTCATCTAATCAAATTTCCGCCTTACCTTGGCCACCTGGTTCATAAAAAGAAATAAAAACAATATAAAAAAAACATATCAACAGTCATCGTCCAGACCGCAATAACAGCAAATCAATTTCCTTCTCACGCATTACGGACGGTGACACCATCCCCCCCCCTCTCTCTCTCTCTTTCTCTCACTCTCGCTCTCGCTCTTCCCCCTTTCTGATCCTTCTCTATCACTCTCCTCCAATTCTTATTTTTTTACAATCCCTTCTCCTCTCCTTTCTTCTAGCCCTTTGTACCGGCGCCGCCATTACGGTTCTGCAATGTACGATGCCTGATTAACCTTGCTGCCTGTGACCGCTCCTTCCCGTCCACCTTGCCTCGTACGTGCTTGCTTCTGCATTCACCTTGACTCGTGGCTGGCAGACACATGCTTGCAGGGGCGGGGGGGGGGGCAAGCATCGCGACACAATGACGCACGTTCACACTTACGCACACGCACACACCGACGGACTCGCACGCACGCAATATATCGCCAACATTTCCTGTATGCAACGCTGCCCATTCCCACCTTCACAGAGACACTGTCGAACCCCACGATGGCTCCAAAACACAAAAGCATGAAGGCAATACCATTTCGAAAGAGACAAAGGCAGCCTTCATGAATATGCATTTCAATCCGAACATTGTACCCAAAGTTCCGTTCTTGGCCCTCAACCTCATTATCATAAATGGCTTATTCTTCCTATCGGTTCAGATCGCATAAACCGAAAATGACATTTCCTTTTAAGTAAATGATAATCAAGCCGCGGGACTTTCTCTCCCTCGCTGCCTGAGAGACCGAATAAAAAAATCGCCATCACCCCGTCCTTTCGTGGCCTTATGCCCTGACCTCACGCGTAATCCTGAGATACGAATCCCTTCTTAACGTGACCTATCGTGACCTCTCTCCTTCCCTCCTCTTCCATCTTCCACCCCTTTCTTCCCATCCCTTCCCCGAAACCAAACAAGCGTGACACGATGAGGGCACATCGTGACGCAAACCTAACGAGAGAGAAAAAGAAAGAAACAATCAACTGCAGCTTTTATAGAAGTTTAATTAAGGACATGTTTCGAACACGTTTCAGAGACATGTTCGAACACGTTTCCGGCTTTAACCTCCGAAAACGTGCGTGAGTGATGCGTTGGGTTAAAGGCTCATCTTTAAAGAATAGATAAATATGAAAAGGTAAAACGCATATGCCTTAATAAAATGTCAAAAGGGACATTATAAAGAAACACGTGGGGGGAGGGAGGGAGGCAGGGAGGGAGGGAGGAAGGAGGAGGGAGGGAAGGGAAGGGAGAGAGGGAGAGGGAAGGAGGAAGGGAGGAAAGAGGAAGGGGAAGGAGGAAGGGAGGGAGGGGGAAGGGAGGAAGGAGGGAGGAGAGAGGAAGAAAGAGAAAGAGAGAGGAGGGAGGGAGGGAGGGAGGGAGGGAGGGAGAGAGAGGAGGGAGAGAGAGAGAGAGAGAGAGAGAGAGAGAGAGAGAGAGAGAGAGAGAGAGAGAGAGAGAGAGAGAGAGAGAGAGAGAGAGAGAGAGAGAGAGAGAGAGAGAGAGAGAGAGAGAGAGAGAGAGAGAGAGAGAGAGAGAGAGAGAGAGAGAGAGAGAGAGAGAGAGAGAGAGAGAGAGAGAGAGAGAGAGAGAGAGAGAGAGAGATATGAAGAGTATAGAAATATAGATAGATAGACAGATAGATAGAATGAGAGAGATTGACTGACTCTGACTGCTGCTCACGATCACCCAGTCATGCAGAAACACTACCCCGGTTAATTTGCATGTCCCCACATCCGGTTAAAGGCGAAGGGAGGAAGGCGCCTGTAGTGGCCGGCTAAGCGTTGTGTGGTCCGGCGTGGCCCACACGAGGCAACATAAGAAATTTGTAAAACTAGACCAAAAGGGGCGGTAGAGGGAGGGGGAGAAGTGGAGGAAGAGGGAAGCTGGGAATAGAGAGAGGAGAAGACCAATATCTGAAAGCGAATAAAAGGAGGGAGGGAGGGAAAGAGGGAGAGGGAAGGAGAGAGGGAGAGGGAGAGGGAAGGAGAGAGGTAGAGGGAGAAGGAGAGGGAAGGAGAGAGGGAGAAGGAGAGGGAAGGAGAGAGGGAGAGGGAAAGAGAGAGAGAGAAGGAGAGGC
>NC_091568.1:26498216-26520716 GCF_042767895.1 Penaeus vannamei | reverse complement strand
ACGGTGATGTCCGAAAGAGAGACCAAAAATTCGCGGCGGGAATGTCGAGCGCGCGGGGGAGGGAGGGGGAGGGGGGAGGGGGGGAGGCGGGGAAAGTGAACGCTGCAGTTCGAGACGTCTTGAAATGTCGTTCTTGCCTTTCGTACTTTCTTCTTACTGCTCGCTTTATCTCCATCTCTTTCTTTTTTTTTCGTCACTCCTTCCCTATTTCTCTTTTCTCTTTCTCTCTCTCTCTCACGCATGCACTACCCCCGGCCCCCTCTCTCCATCTATTTCTCTTAGATATTTGTCAGCATGTCGGGCTGTCTTCCTCTGTCTCTCTCCCTCTTTCTTTCCATCTTTTTCTCGTTTCTTTTCCCATTTCCTTTCTTTTTCTTTTTTCTCTTCTCTTCTCCCACCCTTTCCTCCTCCTTTCCCAAAACCAACCGGATTTTTCTCGGCCCTTTTCTCCTCCCGACAGCAAATGCTCGAGTCAAGCGCCGAGCAACACGACCCGAAACAGCGCGACCCCCCCCCCCCCCCCGCCCCCCGCCCCGCCTTCTCGCCGACGACAAAACCTCACCGAACACGTTTTGTAAACACCTCGGCATCTTGTCACGTCATCGTCTTTTTCCCTTCTTTTTTGTCGCCCGTGGAAAGTGTCTCTGGATTAGGCGATGGGTGACGTTCCCCTTTCCTTTTTAAGTGGGTAGTTCTTGCTGTCTCTGAGCGCCGTATCAGTAGACTACATCGGGTTCTCTGATATCGTAAATATAAGATGAAAAATAGATTTCTATTCAAGCACTGCACAGCATCTCACAAAATGTGATACTTTATATGCTATACAGAGAGCGGGAAATGTGCGGCTCCATTTCGTCCCTCTCCTTTCCTCTCCTCTCCCCTTTGTCTCTCCACCTCTTTTCCTCTCATATCTCTTCTATCACCATTACTCTTTCTGCCTCCTCCCCCTCTCTTCCCCTTTCCCATTTCTTCTCCCTTAACCCCCCCCCGCCCCGACCCTAACCGCCTGACCTCTGCCGCTGCCCCCCCCTCACAGCCTTGGCCGATTCCTAGCGTAATTATGAATTGCCTTTCGCGCCGGAAGTGAGCGAGCGCCCAAAAACAACAGCCGTGGCCGCGGCTAATGCTTGAGAACCGCTCGGGCTCTTTCCTCCTCTCTTGCATCGCCTCGCTGGATGCCCTCGCCCCTCCCGCCCCCTCCCCCTTCTGCTTCTCCGCTCCGCCCGTTCGCCATCGTTTCTTCGCCCTCTCCTTTTTCCCTTCCGTTTTATCTTATAATTCTTACTGCTATTGCTATCAATTTATTTTCTTCTTTCCCTCTCCCTCCACCTCCTCCCTTTCCCTTTCCTCCACTCGCCCTTCCCCCACGTAGCCCCGAGGACGGATTAGCGGCCCCAAATGCCACGGGCGCCGCTGGGGCGTGGAGCGGAGGAAGGGCTGCACATCCGGGAACGCGCCGCTCGCCCTCAGTGCAAAGCTTATGCTGCACAAATTATGAATGATGCGAATAAATGTTGGAGCGCGCGACGGAGACGCAGCTACAAAGAAATTGAGAGACGCACAAACATAATTTGTCACACACTCATGTGTCTTAATGTATGTGTACACATATACATGCACATACGTAGACCTGTATGTATGTATGTATGTATGTGCGTTTGTATGTGTGTATATGTACGCATTTGTATATGTATGCATGTATGTATGTATACATGTATGTGTATGTTCGCATATGTATATGTGTATGTGTATGTGTGTGTATATGTATATGCGAATGTGTATGTGTATGTATTGTATGTATGTATATGTATTATGCATGTATGTATATATGTATGTGCAGAGCACACACACACACACACACACACACACACACACACACACACACACACACACATATAGACAATCTTACGTATGCAATCCCGACGTGGAAACCCGCGGCCAGCACGTGAAGGCCGATAACACGCACCGCTTCGCCATTGCGAAAAACAGCGAATTTCTGGATTTGAAAATTTGCAAGATCTCGTCGCAGATAAACCGACCACTTTTTCCGCCGCATATCAGTGTCATGCGCATAATCATGGCCGATTGCCCGAGCTGATTATACCTTCCCCCGCCCCACCCCTTCGGCCGCGCCGCTTTCCTCGTTCCCTGCGACGCCCTGAGACCTTCGGGGAAATTATAAAGAAAAGAATCGTCAGAGTTAACGAAAACACGGTCGCACGAAGCCTTTACATTTTATGCAAGCATCTCTCTCTCCCTCGTCCTCTCCCTCTTCCTTTCCCTCTCTCCCTCGTCCTATCCCTCTTCCTTTCCCTCTCTCCCTCGTCCTATCCCTCTACCTCTCCTTCTCTCCCTCGTCCTATCCCTCTCCCTCTCTCTCTTCCTTTCCCTCTGTCTCGACTCTCACTCTCGCTCGCACTCAAGGGCAGCCAGGGACATCCCCGAGCATCTCCTGCGGCGCAACACCTTCGGGCATGAGTGGTTTACCGTGCGGAAGGTCGCCTGCGTTCCCTTTCGTTGTATGCTGTGCTCGCTCATCCATACGGACCATCAGATAGGAAGAAAAAAAGGACATACAAAAGAACACGTATAAGCTGACGCACACGCGTACGCACACATGCACGTACAAGCCACACGCTCACGACGAGAAAGTGAATGAGAAAATGTGTGGTTTATGTAATATACAACAAATGCTCGCAACATAAGTATTAGATTTTCAGCTGAAAAATAAATACCCATGCATGCCCCCCCCCCCTGAAAAAATGCATCAACTCAGCTGACTAAAGGAATTCGATGCTGTACCAATGGACCTGACAGGAGTCATAATTAAAGATAATTAAAGATAACTTCCGGTGTCTGGATTTTCTGCGCCACCCGCCCTTCTCTCTTTTATCTCTCGTGTAACTTCATATAAAAACATTTTCTCATACTTAAATTTACAAGTATCACTTTCATGAAACGTAAAGTAACCTATCAATCACTATTTATCTTGTTCTCTCTGTCCTCTCCCATCCCTCAGTAAACACTAAAACCTTAGGATATATAGAGATAACTTTTAATCATCCCACAACGGCAATACAATGTACACGTTGTCTTAGTAGTTAATCAGATTTAAAAAGTTACTTTGAATGAATAAACAGGAGAAGGATTGAATGAATGAATGAAAGGGAGAATGATTGAATGAATGAATGAACGATCAATTTAATGAATGGATGAACGACTAAATTAATGAATAAATTAACGATCAAATTAATGAATGGATGAACTATCAAATTAATGAATAAATTAACGATCAAATTAATGAATGGATGAACTATCAAATTAATGAATAATTAACTGAATGAATGAAAGAATATACTTGTGGCTGCCAGTATTTCTATCGCCCTAACCCCTATGAAAAGACGACCACGCATCGCCCAACAAAATATATAGATGCATAAACCAGCCTACAAAGCACACGGAGTACAACAAAGAGTACTTACCGACAGGCGTCGCCTCTCCCTCCGTCAGCCTCACGACGATCTCGCTCTGGCCGTCCAGCACGAACCTGGGGGGCGTGTTGGCCGCTGCCAGGGGCGCCGTCGCTCCCAACAGCGCCAGCAGCAGCACGGCGGCGCTCCACCACCACCCTCGCCACGCCCTTTGGCACACCCATGAGGTAGTCCGACGGCAGTTCGAGCGGGTGGGCGCGGAGAGGGGGAGGCGGGGGGCGCCGCCCTTCGCCCTTCCTCTTTGAGGGGGGTCGAGTATCACGTCTTGAGTGTGAGCATCCACGCCGTGTCCTTCTTGAGCGCGGTGAGTGAGTGAGCTTTTGATTGACGGCTCTCCAGGTTGACACTTTCCTGCACTACACGCCAGCTGTGCGCCCTCGCCGCGGGGCCCTCCTGTCCTCTGTCTGGCGCGCCTCACGCCCACTCGGCCCTGCTCGTGGTCCGTCATGGCAGCAGCAGTGCCACACCGCCGATCGCGCGCTCGGCACTCGTTTACACTGGCACCCTGTGGCACCCCGCGCCCCAGCGACCCTGAGGGGCGCTCGCACCTCGCCGCCACGCGCATCTCGGCGTCGTCGTAGTCGTCGCAGCGGCCGGTCGTCTCCGTCTCAGAAAACGTGCAAAACGAACGGGTCACTCAAGTATTTCTAGCATGATCGTATCACTGCCTTCGCCCTCCGCCCGTGAGGGAGGCGCCCGAGCCCTTCACTTGAGCGCCTTCGCCACCCAGCGCGCCCGAGGAACGCCCCCTCGCATCACACCAGCTGCGCCCTCGCACACACTCCCTCGACCACTCCGCGGAACGATTCCCCGCAAGCACTCTGCGGCCGAGCCGCCACGTGCGCGCGCGAGCGAGGGAAGGACTGTCCGGGCCGAGAGCTCGTCCCGGAATGCTCTCCCGCGGCAGGATTCCTCTCGCGTCCGCCACGAGGTCCGCCACGAGGTCCGCCAGGCGGCGAGCGAGTCCTTGACCAAGATTCCCAGGCGCGGCGCCGCGGGTCACGACACCGATGGGAAACAGGAAGATGCGACGCAGCGACGGGAACGCGGACTCGCTCCCGGATCACGTTGCGTCCTCACGCGCGCGCGCGCCGCTCTGTCACTTGTCGCTCGCTTCCTCGCGCACGCTGAAAGAAGGGAGGAAGGGCATTTAGAAAGGCGGTGATGAATATGGAATTATAGAAGAACCTGGAATATTTCAATATAAACAATCGACAACCACATTAATGATAGAAACAATATCTTTACATACATATGACATTATATACACCATAAATCCACACACACATATGTATGTGTTTATATATGTATCTATCTATCTATCTATCTATCTATCTATCTATCTATCTATCTATCTATCTATCTATATATATATATATACATATACGTTAAATGTTCTCATCTTTTTATCCGTCAAGAAAGGAAAAGATAACCAATCAACTCTACCAACGGCGACGCAGCCGAAACAGCGCCGACCCCAAAACACAGCAGCGCAGCCGCCGCACAGTCTACCCGCGTGAATTATGAGAGGAGAGGAGGTGAAGGAGAGAGAGGATAGTGGACGAGGATGGGGAGATGGGAGGAGAGAAAAGAAGGGAGGAGGGGAAAGGAGAAAGGATAGGAGAGGAAAAGTGAGGTAAGTGGAGGTGGAAGAGATAGATGATAATAGTGAGAGGTGACAAAAGTGAATGAGAATAGAGACAAGACAAAAATTAAACAAAAGAAATGAAAAAAAAAACAGAAAACAAAAGGAAGAAAAGAAAACGAAGAGGAAGTTAGGAAGAGTAGCTGACCGAGCGTGGTGGAGGGGGGGGAGGGCGAGGACGGGGTAAATGTCAGACGCAGGACAGCCTCCCTGACAGGATGCCGGGGGAGGGAGGGAAGGAGTGAAGGGGGTGGCAGAAGACAGAAGAGAGGTGAGGAGGCAAAGGGGGGGGGGGTGAGGTGGAGCCAGGAGGTCGGGCATTTACATCCTCGCGATAATTATTTCTGCCGCTTTTGGCCTGGCGAGCGGGCCTCCTCAGCTGCGGCCGCGCTCGCTCAGATCCGGCGAAGGGGCGGCGGTGGCGCGAACAGCAGCAGCTGAGCCAGGCGGAAGCAGATGCAGCAGTAGTGGCAGGAAGAGTAAAGTAGTAATGCGAGTAGTCGCGAGGTTAGTAACAGCACTGGTGCTAGTAATAATAGTAGGAGCAGCAGCAGTAGTAGTGGTAGTCGTAATAATAGTAGTAATAGTATTAATGATAGTGTAAATTGCAGTGGTAATAGTAGTAGCATAGTAGTAATAGTAGTAGTAATAGCAGTAGTAGTAGTAGTTATAGCAGTAGTAGCAGTAGTAGTAAAAGCAGTAGTAATAGTAATAGTAATAGTAATAGTAATAGTAATAGAAATAGAAATAGAAAATAGCAGCAGCAGCAGTAGTAGTAGCGGCAGTAATAATAGCAGCAGCATCTCTACGAGCACACGGATGACAAAATCAAAACAGCAATAACATCAAAGGGCAAAACAGTGAACACAATATAATCCCAAGTGCAGCATCAGCGCAACCTCCGCACAGCCAATTAGACGTCGCGCCCCAACGTCTCCCGCGACTCGAAGTCCCGAGCGCGAGAGCCAGGCGTCCTTTGGCCTCTTTTGCCTTCAACTAATGTCAAACGAACGACCCTCGCCAACGCCGCCCGCCTCGCTGTCATGCGACGTGAGAAAAAGATCAATCCGAACATAATGATTTAGATCTTAAAAATAAATCGAAAGAATAAGAAAAAAGAAAGAAAAAACAAGGACTTCATTTGTCTGATGTAAATAACGAAGTAAATCTTGGGTGATAATAACACGAGAAACGAGTCTTTAGATAATAATCGCTTCAGAATACTTCAGGCCCGAGAGTGGGGAAGGGGAGGGCGGGGGAGGGAAAGGGAGGAAAGGATGAGGAAGAGGGGAAGGGCGGGGGAAGGAGAGGGGAGAAAGGGAAAGAAGAAGGAGAGGGAGAGGGGAAGCGGGTGAGAAGGAAGATGGTGACTAATGGAGGGAGAAAAAGTGTGCGTGTGCGTTTGCATATGTGTGTGCGCACAAAGGAAGGAAGGAAGTTGCAAAAAGCAAGGACTCACAGAAGGACAGAAAGCGGGGAAGAGAAAAGGAATATGGAGAATGGAAAAAGAGGGAACAGAAAAACTAAGAGAGAGAGAGAGAGAGAGAGAGAGGGAGGGAGAAAGTGAGAGAGAGAGAGAGAGAGAGAGAGAGAGAGAGAGAGAGAGAGAGAGAGAGAGAGAGAGAGAGAGAGAGAGAGAGAGAGAGAGAGAGAGAGAGAGGGAGGGAGGGAGGGAGAGAGAGGGTGGGAGTGAGGGAGAGAGCGAAAGAGAGAGAGGGAGAGAGAGAAAGAGAGAGAGAGGGAGAGGGAGAGAGAGAGAGAGAGAGAGAGAGAGAGAGAAAGGGAGAGAGAGAGAGGGAGAGAGAGAGAGAGAGAGAGAGAGAGAGAGAGAGAGAGAGAGTCGGGAATGAGGAGAGAGAGAGAGAGAGAGAGAGAGAGAGAGAGAGAGAGAGAGAGAGAGAGAGAGAGGGAGAGAGAGAGAGAGGGAGAGGGAGAGGGAGAGAGAGAGAGAGAGAGAGAGAAAGAAAGAGAGAAAAAAAAGAAAGAAAGGGAGAGGAGTACCAAAAGACAGAGAACGTCCCATCCCACCTCCCCCTCCCCTCCCCCCTTGAGCCCCCACAAGACAAGTTTTTACCCCCGCCCTCCGACACAATGGCGAGGGAGCGGGGTCGAGCCGAGAGCAAGAGTAAAGAGTCCCCGGCCGCCACTGTGGGAACCGGCAGCCGGGCACCGATACCTGCCTCCCTGCATCGGTATCATGGGCGGGCGGGGGAGGGGGGAGGGCAGGCAGCCGGGGCACCGATACCTGCTTCCTTGCATTGGTATCATGGGCGGGGTGGGGGTGGGGTGGGGTGGGGTGGGGTATGTGTGTGTGTGTGGTGGGGGGGGGGGGGGTAGAAGGCATTCGCATCGAACGAACGAACGAACGAACGAACGTTTTCCGTGGTGATGGTGATGGAAGTGAGGGTTGTGGTGATGACAATGGCATTACAACACGATCCGTATAAATTGCAATGGAGGTGCAATAATGGCGATGACTGGCGATAACACTAATGACGCCAGTTACGACCACCAACTACTCTAATAACGTAAGGATCATGGCGAGTACACACATTTGAAAAGATAACAGGAACAAATCTACGAAACAAATGCATAAATAAATATATCTTACAAAAACTAAAGGAACCACAAATCAGCCAATAAAGACGACAATCCCCCTTGCTCAAATAGGATTCCCATCCTTAAGACCAAGAAGTTACCGGTCAAACGGAAGACACGACCCATCCGTTCCTCAACTAACGATATAGGTAAAAAAGAAAAGAAAAAAACAACAACGATATTCTCATTCATATTTGTTTATAACCACCCATTGAGACTTTTCAAGTGGGGCTTCACGCTGGTAAAAAGAAAGAAAAGGGAAAAAATAAAAATCTTTGTGAATCTGGAACTGAGATGAGCCAAAAGAGAGAAAGAAAGAAAAGGAAAAAATAAGAATCTTTGTGAAGCTGAAACTCAGATGAGCCAAAAAGAGAGAAAAGAAGAAAGAAAAGGAAAAAAATAAAAATCTTTGTGAAGTGGAACTGAGATGAGCCAAAAGAGAGAAAGAGAGAAAAGGGAAAAAATAAGAATCTTTGTGAATCTGGAACTGAGATGAACCAAAAGAGAGAAAGAAAGAAAAGGAAAAATAAGAATCTTTGTGAAGCTGGAACTGAGATGAGCCAAAAGAGAGAAAGAGAGAAAAGGAAAAAATAAGAATCTTTGTGAAGCTGAAACTCAGATGAGCCAAAAGAGAGAAAGGAAGAAAGGAAGAAAGAAAAGGAAAAAAATAAGAATCTTTGTGAAGCTGAAACTCAGATGAGTCAAAAAGAGAGAAAGGAAGAAAGAAAAGGAAAAAAATAAGAATCTTTGTGAAGCTGGAACTGAGATGAGCCAAAAGAGAGAAAGAAAGAAAGAAAAGGAAAAAAATAAGAATCTTTGTGAAGCTGAAACTGAGATGAGCCAAAAGAGAGAAAGAAAGAAAAGGGAAAAAATAAGAATCTTTGTGAAGCTGGAACTGAGATGAGCCAAAAGAGAGAAAGAAAGAAAAGGAAAAAATAAGAATCTTTGTGAAGCTGAAACTCAGATGAGTCAAAAAGAGAGAAAAGAAAGAAAGAAAAGGAAAAAAATAAAAATCTTTGTGAAGTGGAACTGAGATGAGCCAAAAGAGAGAAAGAAAGAAAAGGAAAAAATAAGAATCTTTGTGAAGCTGGAACTGAGATGAGCCAAAAGAGAGAAAGAGAGAAAAGGAAAAAATAAGAATCTTTGTGAAGCTGAAACTCAGATGAGCCAAAAGAGAGAAAGGAAGAAAGGAAGAAAGAAAAGGAAAAAAATAAGAATCTTTGTGAAGCTGAAACTCAGATGAGCCAAAAGAGAGAAAGGAAGAAAGAAAAGGAAAAAAATAAGAATCTTTGTGAAGCTGAAACTCAGATGAGCCAAAAAGAGAGAAAAGAAGAAAGAAAAGGAAAAAAAATAAAAATCTTTGTGAAGCTGGAACTGAGATGAGCCAAAAGAGAGAAAGAGAGAAATGGAAAAAATAAGAATCTTTGTGAAGCTGAAACTCAGATGAGCCAAAATGAGAGAAAGGAAGAAAGGAAGAAAGAAAAGGAAAAACATAAGAATCTTTGTGAAGCTGAAACTCAGATGAGCCAAAAGAGAGAAAGGAAGAAAGAAAAGGAAAAAAATAAGAATCTTTGTGAAGCTGAAACTCAGAGGAGTCAAAAAGAGAGAAAGGAAGAAAGAAAAGGAAAAAAATAAGAATCTTTGTGAAGCTGGAACTGAGATGAGCCAAAAGAGAGAAAGAAAGAAAGAAAAGAAAAAAAGGATCTCTGCGAAGCCTGAGATGAGCCGCGTCCTCCGACAGGCGCAGGGATGGACGCTTCGATGCTCGAGATGATGATTACTGTATCGCTAAGAGAGGCTGAAGCTCGTTCAAGACATTAATGAGGACGTGCGTTCGCCGGCTCAGGTGTACGCAGACCGCGGCTGTGATGCAACCCCGTGATGTAAACAAATGCTGGATGCCAGAGCCGTTCTTGGCAAATAACACACACACACACACACACACACACACACACACACACACACACACACACACACACACACACACACACTCACTCACTCACTCACTCACTCACTCACTCACTCACTCACTCACTCACTCACTCACTCACTCACTCACTCACTCACTCACTCACTCACTCACTCACTCACTCACTCACATACATTAACTCACTCACTCACACACAAAAAAAAATGCATTTGATGTTTACATATCTATGCAAACTCTATTGGTCGAGGATAGCAATAATAGTTGTTAAAAACAAAGGCCACGCGACACTTACACAAACGGAAATGAACACTCCCAGCATCAGTCCAATCAGCGGCCACAGAACACAAGTCCGTGTGCAACTACACCACCGAAGCCTGTCTCTACAGAGGAATTGTTTTCTAAAGTCTAGAAGGCACTGCGAAAGAAAACACACACACAAACACTCGTAGTTGTTCAGTGCCTGTCAGCGGAGGACTGACGAAAGACGCGACTGGCACTGAGCTGGCACCGTGGCACGTGGGAAGGTGACAGTGACACCGTAGAACAGAGGAATCTTGCACCCAGTCAGCCGCGCGCGCGAGAAGTGACACAATAAAAGCAAGCGGATTCGATTTTTTCTCCCACGGGTTGAGAAATGTTCCCACGGTGCGGCTCCTCGAAAGGGGTCTGCGGCCGCGATCGGATCCGCCACTTGTGTAATGTCACGCGCTCGCCGTTTTGCGTCACGACCGCTCGCCTGGTCGCCCGATTGGATTTCGAAGGCGAGGGTGACGCTCGCTCGCTCGCTCGCTCGCTCACTCACTCACTCACTCACTCACTCACTCACTCACTCACACACACACACACACACACACACACACACACACACACACACACACACACACACACACACACACACACACACACACACACACACACACACTCACTCACTCACACACTCACTCACTCACACACTCACTCACACACTCACTCACACACTCACTCACTCACACACTCACTCACTCACTTACACACTCACTCACTCACTCACACACTCACTCCACTCACTCACACACTCACTCACTCACACACTCACACACACACACACACACACACACACACACACTCACTCACACACTCACTCACTCACACACTCACACACTCACTCACACACTCACTCACTCACTCACTCACACACTCACTCACTCACTCACACACCCACACACACACACACACACACACACACACACACACACACACACACACACACACACACACACACACACTCACTCACTCACTCACTCATTCACTGACTCACTCACTCACTCTCTTTCTTTCTTTCTCTCTTTCTTTCTCTCTGTCTCTCATTTATTCCCATTCTTACACTCCCCGTCTGCTTGCCTGTCCGTGTCTGTCACATTCACACATTACTCAACTGTAACAGTTCTTGCTGCAGTGAAATGGTCTTCGTAAAATGAAATTGGCCGGGACGTTTCGCCATAGAATTCCTCAGTATTTTCAACGCCATAATATGGGAAATCCAGTATAAAAAATGTTCTGCCATCAGAAATAGTAAAGTATATGCAAGAACGATAGCTGAAACGCTAGTGAATAAGACTGTATGTGTATCTGCATTCATGATTATGTACCTGTATCCCTATGTGTATATGTGCTTGCACGTGACCCAAAATTAAAATGAAAACCCTCCGCGGTAATAACATAAATACAAACAAAGTAAACTAGCAAAACTTGCACCCTGGCCCCCGAATCACCGGCCATGTGCACCAACAGCTGCAACAAACAGCAACATGACCGAAGACCCTTGACGGCGGCCGCACACATCTGACAACCAATCATCATCTCGGACACATCTCGCTTTCCCTCTCGCTGCTGCCACGCCCCCCCCCCCCCCCCGCCCCCAGTCATCTAATCGCGTCCGGATAAGAGGGATGCTTGTGAGCGTGGCCGGATGCCGGTCATGGCCGCGAGCGAAGGGAGTTTTTTTTTTTATTCACTATACATGAAAAAAACTTGGATTCACAAGGTTTCATTTGAAATATTCACTGCAGTGTTTGTGTGCGAGGCATGTCTGGGCTTGCTGCAGTGTATCGGCGCGTGTGTATGTTGCTTGCATTTTCGCGTGTGCGTATGTGTGCGAGTGTGTGCGCCTCCCTTTTTTACCACAACCACGCAACCTCCCCCCCCCCCGCCCCCCTCCACTCACCCGCCCACCCGGTCTACCCCTATCTGGCTCTTATCGCTTTATCAGAAGCCTCTGCTGCCCAACTATAATTATTATCGACCCTATTAATCTCCCCTCTTCTTCCTTAACCCCTACCCCTGGGGAAGGAGGAGGAGGAAGAGGAGGAGTAGAAGAGAGGGAGGAGGAGGAGAGGGGGGGAAGGAGGAGGAGGAGGAGGAGTAGGAGAGGGGGAGGAGGAGGAGGAGAGGGTGAAGAAGGTGGTGGAGAGGGGCGAAGGAGTAGAGGGAGGAGGAGGAGGAGGAGTAGAAGCAGGAGGAAGAGTATAAGGAGCAGAAGGAAGAGGAGGACGACGGCAACGAGTAGGATTAAACAAATGGAAAAAAAAGAAAAAACAGACGCAAAACAACACTAAATTACATTTTTTTTTTTATTATTCCACAACTTAAACATGCGAACGTGCACGCGTATGTCTTAGCACGTGTGCGTTATTGACGACATCCCGCCACAGTTGCCAAGAAGCAAAACTTCGACTCAAGAAGAAAAAAAACAGCGTCTCCACAAAAAGGGGAAACAAAAAAGAAAAGAAAAAGCAGTGAATACATCAAAGATCCGGAGAGCAGTCAGTCCCTGGCGGCCCGACTCTCTCCCTTGCCCTATTAAGGGCCGAAAGGGTCATTAACGGTTTTTTCCATCCTTCTCAATTTTTTTTCTCTATTGTGAGAGAATCGAAATCCGCCGCCCGGAGTACGAGTGGGATAGACTGAGGCAACGCTGGGGAGGCGCGGAAGAGGAGAGGGGAGGAGAGAGGAGATGAGAGAAGGGAAGGGGAGGGGGGGGTAAGATGAGAGAAGGGAAGGGGAGGGGGGGTGAGGGGAGACATTGAAGGAGGGAAGAAGTAAAGAAAAGAGGGAAGCAAGGGAAGGAGGGAAGAAGCAAGGGATACAAAAGGGAGGGAGAAAAAGAAAGGAGAGAATTAGGGAAGGAAGGAAAGAGAGAGTACATGACAAATCGAACAAGAGAGAAAGAGAAAAAGAGGATATGAGAATCCTAAAAAATGCAATATACATATATACATATACATACATATATATATATATATATATATATATATATATATATATATATATATATATATATATATATATATATATATAACAAAAGCAATGGCGATAATGGCAATACATAAATACATGACAGTGCAGCCCGAATTATCGCTGCCTCTCAAACCAGACTCGAAAACTGCCTTTATTAAGCCCCGCCCCCTTCAGCGGTGCCCTCAGACACATAGCTCACCGCCAACACGTGCAATTTGGCCTCGCATTTTTTCCCAAATTACATCTCCACGCTGTCATTAACACGTGATATTTTAGCATTTGCAATTTCCATAGCCTCATCCACCACCATCTGCCACCACTTGCAACGCCGCTTTGCAACAGGAATGAGCTTGGAGTCTCTAACCATGCAATAAACACCCGATACTAATAGCACCTTTGCAAGGAGTCCGCCAACAGGCTGTACGACTTTCTAAAACACCCGTCAACAGAATGCAACGGGAAATTATCAACACCTTGCAATTGAATGGGGAAAGGGGGAGGGGAGGGAGAGGGGAGGGAGGGAGGGAGGGGAGGAGGGAGGAGGGAGGGAGAAGGGAGGGGGAGGGAGGGACGAAGGGAGGGGGAGGGAGGGACGAAGGGAGGGGAGGAGGAGGAACGAAGGGAGGGAGGAGGGCAAAGACAGGGTGTGAGGTGAATGGGTGATAGGGAGGGGGATAAGTATAAGGGGAGAGGGGAGGGGGAGGGTTGGATGGGAGGGTGATGACTGAGGTGGAGGTGAAGGGGAAGAGGTGGATGAGGAGGGGGAGAAGTGGAAGGGGGTGGAAGGAAAGTCTGGAAATAACTGCAGGATGGGGAGGATAAGGGGAAGTGGATGGGGGAGGAAAGGGGAGGCGGAAGGGAGGGGGAGGCGGGCTGCTGGACCCGC
Organism: Penaeus vannamei; assembly: GCF_042767895.1. NCBI lineage: Eukaryota > Metazoa > Arthropoda > Malacostraca > Decapoda > Penaeidae > Penaeus > Penaeus vannamei. The sequence goes on along the minus strand of NC_091568.1, from coordinate 26,506,890 downwards.
TCAAGAAGGCAGGAAGATCGTAAAAAAGGTAAACAAACGAGGTACATAATGCGCGGCCGTGTGTACATGGAAAGGAACATGGCGCGCGGGAAACGGAAGAGGGGGGGGCGGAGGGGGAGAAGGCACAGGAGAAGGGGGGCGGAGTGGTAAAAGGAGAAAGGGGGAGGAGAAGTAGGAGGGGAGGAGAAGTAGGAGGGGAGGAGAAGTAGGAGGAGAGGAGGAGGGGAGGCGGAGGACGGGGGATAAGAGGGAGGGAAGAGGAGGAGGAGGTGGAGAAGGAGAAGAGTATTAGAAGGAGGAGGAAAAAAAGAAAGGAGACTGAGAAAAGCGTAAGAATAAGAAACAAAGGAGAGAGGGAGAAGAAAAAAAAACAGGTGGAGATAAAACAGGCGGATAGGAAGAAGAAAAAAGAGCGAATCAAAAAGAGAAAAAAAAGTTAAAGGAGGAGGGAGAGAAGAAAACCCGGAGATGACATAACTGTTCCTCCTCTTTTCTCTTCCACCTTTCTGTTGCCTGTTCTGTTCACCGCTTTCCGCCCCGGCAACTCAGTAAGTCCGCGGCCGCGATTCGCAACGCAGGTCGGGCGAAAATAACACCAGGTGACAACTGAGAAGCTAAAAGGCGTTATTCGATCGGGAATCGCTAACACCTCTAAAAGGGGGGTGGGAGAGAGAGAGAGGGGGAGAGAGAGAGGGGGAGAGAGAGGGGATAGAGAGAGAGAGGGGATAGAGAGAGAGAGAGGGAGAGAGAGAGAGAGAGAGAGAGAGAGAGAGAGAGAGAGAGAGAGAGAGAGAGAGAGAGAGAGAGAGAGAGAGAGAGAGAGAGAGAGAGAGAGAGAGAGAGAGAGAGAGAGAGAGAGAGAGAGAGAGAGAGAGAGAGAGAGAGAGAGAGAGAGAGAGGGAGAGATAGAGAGAGACAGAGGGAGAGATTGAGAGAAACAGAGGGAGAGATAGAGAGACAGAGAGACAGAGGGAGAGATAGAGAGAGACAGATAGATAGAGAGAGAGAGAGACAGATAGGCAGATAGAGATAGAGAGAGAGAGAGAGACAGATAAGTAGATAGAGATAGAGAGAGAGAGATTAAAGCATCTGCCCTTTTTGGATTCGATTTCGACTTGGAAAACCAAAGCAGAAAACAAGGCCAAGAGACCACAGCGAACCTAATTTAGACTCCCTCGCTGCTGGGAGCCTCCTGCACGCAGCCTCAGCTCGTGGCCAGCGCCCTGATTGCAATTATGGCGCAAAAGAGGGATGATGATGATGATAAATAAGTAAGTAAATAATAATGAAGTCATAATGGTAATAGCAATGATATTAACGAAAATGAAAAAAATAATAACAAAAATAATTATGGTAATGATGATAATAAAACAATAATGATGATAATAACAATTATGATAATGATGATGAGCAATAATAATAATGACGATAATAATAATGATAATAATGACAGCAATAACGATAACAATAACAATAATTATCATACTCAATAAGAACAAGACTAAAATGTGAATGAAAATAAGAATAAAAAACATAAAAATGATAATAACGAGAACCAGAAAAACGGATGATATCGAAAGAACAGAAAAAAGAATAGCGGCCAGCGAATTCCCAGAAAAAGGGCTCGCTCCGCCTGCGCCAGAAGAGAACCATCGCACCGGCGTTTTCACGAGAGACGATGGCCGCTCAGAATCGCCATGTTAAGGGCACCGTCATTAACGACATTCGCTCTCTTGGCCAAGATTATGGCGACGGCCGTGAAGGCAACATACCATGATGATTTGCTTCGGGACGTACCTACCCCTCCTTTCCTTTCCTTTCCCCTCCCCTCCCTTCTCTCTTCTTCTCTCCTCTCTCCTCCTCTCCTTCCCTCAACTTCCTCTCCTCCCCTCCTCTCCTTCCCTCCATTCCCTCTCCTTCCCTCAATTTCCTCTCCTCCCCTCCTCTCCTTCCCTCCATTCCCTCTCCTCCCTTCCCCTCCTCCCCTCCACACACACTATACTTCTAGAGCATGAGTGACCACACCCTGTATTTGGAGAGCGAGAGAGAGACAGAGAGCAAGAAAACAGAAAATAGGAGAGAGACAAGAGGGGAAGATAAAAAAAAGGAAGAGAAACGACATTGAGAAGCGAAAGAGGGAAAAACGAAAGGAAGAGAATAATGAAAATATCTTCTCTACGCCAATGAGGAGCAAGTGTAGACCTATAATGACCACGGCAGAAGAAGCAGATACAGGCCATTGGTGAGGTGTGCAAGAGAGGAGGAGGAGTAAGAAGCAAGAGAAAGAGGAATAAGAGGAAATTGGGTTGAAGAAGAGGAGGAGGAACAAGAGGTGGAAAAGGAAGAGGAGGAGGAGGAAAAGGGTGTAAAGGAAAAGGAGGAGGATAAAAAGGAAGAAGGTGAAGAGGGAAAAATATTAAGTAAAGAAAAAGATGAAGTAGAAGACAGAAGAAAGAGAAACGGCGACGAGGAAGGCGTGGCCGGCCGGAGTCGCTTCGGCGGCGAGCGAAGATGATGGAAGTCCGCGCCAGAGAAACGCAGCCGCTTTCGAACTCTGCCGATGATGCAATGCAGACAGGCCTCTTGGCAGGTCTTCGAGCGAGAGGAGCAGACAGCAAGACGAGGCAGGAACAAGAGAGAGAGAGAGAGAGAGAGAGAGAGAGAGAGAGAGAGAGAGAGAGAGAGAGAGAGAGAGAGAGAGAGAGAGAGAGAGAGAGAGAGAGAGAGAGAGAGAGAGAGAGAGAGAGAGAGAGAGAGAGAGAGAGAGAGAGAGAGAGAGAGAGAGAGAGAGAGAGAGAGAGAGAGAGAGAGAGAGAGAGAGAGAGAGAGAGAGAGAGAGAGAGAGAGAGAGAGAGAGAGAGATGGACAAAACCTCCCTCTTCAAAATTACAACAACGAAGATGCACACAGTCGCCCTCCGCCCTCCCTTCCCACACCCCTCCTTCTCCTCCTCCTCCTCCTCCTCCTCCACCAATAACCCCCACGACACCCCTCCCCTCCCTCCCCCCTCCAACTTCTTCCTCTCCCTTAGCAACATTCAATAAGTCACATCCATTAACATTCGACCTGAGACCCAAATGCGCGTCGACTCTCGACCTCCTCTCGCGAAGATAATATCACACGAGACGGAAAAGGAACAGAAAAAAGAAAAGATAATTGAAAAAAGAGAAGAGAAAAAAGAGGCAAGAGATAAGAGAAAAATGAGGAGAGGAAGAGAGGAAAAATATAACGGTGATCACCTTCTTCGTTAAATTCACACAACACGATTAAAATGAAACAAAATACAAGAATGACTAACTCACCACAACATAGGCGAAAATTAGAGGAAAACAAGAAAATAGAGAGAGAGAGAAAGAAAAGAAGAAAACAATAATTACTCACAACACCACCTGTGCCGATAATGCCATCACAAAAGATGGCAAATCGAACAGGCAAGAAGAAGAAAAGCAAGAAAAAGAAGAAGAAGAAAAAGAAGTAAATGAAACGAGAAAAATACACTCAACCGATAATATCAACCATGACGGGAAATGTAAGAGGAGCCCGAGGAATGGAGGAAAATATAATGAAAGAAGAGCAAGCCAGACATTTCCGAACAAGCAGCCGTCACTTTGCGCCTTCGACGCTGATAGACTGCGAGGAGGGGGGAGGAGGAGGAGGAGAGGGGGGAGGAGGAAAGGGGGAGAAGAGAGGAGGAGGAGGAGGAAAGAAGGGAGGAGGAGGAAAGTGGGGAGGAAGAGGAGAGGGGGGAGGAAAAGGAGGAGGACGAAAGGGGGAGTAGGAGGAAGTGGAGGAGGAGGAGGAGGAGGAGGAAAGTGGGGAGGAAGAGGAGGAGGAGAGGGGGAGGTGGAGGAGGAAAAGGGGAGTAGAAGGAGGAGGAGGTGGAAGAAGAAGACAAGGGGGAGGGGAGGAAGGAGAAGGAAGAGGAGAAAAAGAAAGAGACGACGGAGAAAAAAGAGAAGGAGAAGGAAGGAAGAAAAAGAAGGAAGAGGTAGAAGAAGAAAAAGATGGAGAGAAGGAGGAGGAACAGGAAGAACCGCGTCTCCTGAAGGGGTCAAGAGGGGGCGAGAGACGGCGAGAAGAGGAGGGGAATGATCGAAAGAGGGAGGAAGGAAGAGCGAAGGACGGAGAGAGGAGGAGGAAGAGGAGAAGTAGGGAGGGAGGAAAGAAGAGGTGAGCGAGGGGAAAGAGAGAGAGGATGGAAGCAAGGGAGCGATGACTGAAAATGAGGAGGAGGAAAAGGGAAAGGAAGGAGAAGAAAATGGGGATGAAGAAGGAAAATGAAGGAAGGAAGATTATCAAAAGAGGCAGAAAAAAAAACAAGGAGAAGCAGACGTGGGGGAAGGAGGAGAAGGAGAAGCGGGAGGAGGGACAGCAAGGAATTAGAAAGGACATGGACAAAGATCAAAGGTCGTAAGCTCAGGTCGTAGGATGGGGAGGAGGGGGGGGGAGAAAGGGGTAGGATAGGGGATGGGGAGGAGGAGGGGAAGGGGAGAGGTTCAAGCAGGCTAACCTGTGCGAGACTGACCACGCCCTCGTGCGGTCACGAGCCCGGAGGGGTAATCCGGGGTCAGCTCGGGGCAAGACAGGCACATGCCGCCTCCGAGACTCCAAGGCACATGGTTGCCTGGCGCGGGAGGAGGGCCGCTCGTAAAATAGATAGACGTAAGGAGACTTCGAAAATATATATATATATATGTCTACGCAAATATGAACACATACATATGTATACAATCGCGTATATTGCTATATCATATGAGTATGCCAAAGTAGGCAAATAAATGAATAAACAAATTGATAAATAAAACACGCAGCTTTCACACACAAATGATGAAAATACTTCTGCATAAAGATCCCATCGTGTTCCTGGACGGAAAAAAACATGATTTTTCTTGCAAGATTTTCCTTTGCGAGGGAGACTATTGTATCTTTGAATAATATTGCCAAAATCGTCTCTCTAAGGCTCTTGTCACGTGATCAAAACTTCTAAAGGAAATACAAATTCATAAAGGCATAAACCTTCTATTCTTGTGAATATAAAAATAATATTCAAGCTTTATCAACAACATATCGAAATTGTGAAAGCCAGATGTTCAAAAATGGGGGAAATACATGAAAAAAAGAAAAAAGAAAGAAAAAAAGGGGCCGAATCCAAATAAGGAAAAAAAATAATAAGTAAAAAATCAAAATTTATGACGAGGATAGCATACTGGTCCTATAAATGAAAACGAAAGGAAGGAAGGAGACAGGTGGATAAAAAAAAGAAGAAAAAATTATAGGTGATAATTCACCAACGGTTAAAAGTGTCATAAACACACTGGGAAGGGAAAAAAAACACTAAAACGGTCCGCTTTTTTCTTCACATTCTTCACATAAGCGTTAAAAATCTTTACTTTCACTCCTATCTTTCCCTATAATCTTCAGCTGACTAAAACGTATGGTAATTCCCTCCAAATTCAACAGGCATTAAAGGAAGAACTGGCAACTGAGCCTCTTAGTTTTGCAAGTAGCCGCTGCGTTACGGACTCTGCGGTCCTCTCGCGCGGGGCGGGGACTTGGACGCCCTTCGCGACGAGGATCAAATCGGATTTTGAAAAGTAAGAAAGGACTGTTGTTGTTGTTGTTGTTGTTGTTGTTGTTGTTGTTGTTGTTGTTGTTGTTGTTGTTGTTGTTGTTGTTGTTGTTGTTGTTGTTGTTGTTGTTGTTGTTGTTGTTGTTGTTGTTGCTGCTGCTGCTGCTGCTGCTGCTGCTGCTGCTGCTGCTGCTGCTGTTGTTGTTGTTGTTGTCGTCGTCGTTGCTGTTATTGTTGTTGGTTGGTGGTGGTAGAGGCGGGGTGGTGCGGCGGCAACGATGATAATGGCGATCATGATGTGGTGACAACGGTGATGATGACAATGACGTTGGTGATGACGATGACACACAGCCCGAGCCGGCAAAGCAGAGCGCCCATTGAGATGTCTCGCGCAGCCCCATCGCCCCTCTCTAAAGCTTCAACAGCCAAAGAGGAGGATAATGAAGTTAACGCCAAAGTGCACCTCCTCCCCCTGTCAACCCGGGCGCCGGAGAATCGTGGGCGTGGGCGAACGAAGGAGGCCGCCCGCGTCTCACGTCTCCTTCCCTTACTCATCCTCCTATATGTCTCTGTCACGCCCGCACGCCCACACGGGCGACGAAACACGCCCGTCATTAGCGCTTCTTTCTTTTGAGAAACTGTCCGCCCTCGTGGCCTGCTAAGGGAGAGGGGAAGGAGAGAAAGGAAGAAAGGACGACGGAAGTGATGACGAAGGAAAGAAGGAAGGAAGGAAGGAAGGAAAGAAGGGAAGAAGGAAAGACGGGAGGAAGGAAGGAAGGGCAGAAGGAAAGACGGAAGGAAGAAAGGAAAGAAGTAAGGAATTAAGGAAGAGAGGAAGGAAGGAGAGAAGAGGAAGAGGGAGGAAAGGAGAAGGGAGCAAGAACTAGCACAGCGCATGAAATATTAAATTCATGGTTCCCTTGGAAAGCCATTTGCCGTATTTAGAGGTGAAGGGGGGAGGGGGAGGGAATATTTATCGCGTCACTTTGTTTTGATGGAGGGAAGGGAGGGAAGGAGGGAGGAGTGGAGATTTGAAGACTGGACTGGGAGCGGAAGGAGGAGGGAGTTAGGGAAGGAAGGAGGGAGAGAAGGAGGAGCAGAAACAGAAAAAAAGGAAAAGAAGGAGAAAGAGACGAAGAAGAAGAAGAGAGGAGAGGGGGCGCCAGGTCGTGGTCGAGATAGTGCGAGAGTATTTGTCAGCCGACGGGGGTTTGTGTGTGGATGTGGGCGTGAGGAACAGGCTGGCGGCAGGTCAGTGGGCGGGGAGACTTGAAGGCGTACATGTGATTCCATTTTTATAATCATGAGATGTTATCATTATCTTACGTGATTCAATTTATCAATCTTTATAATCCGCCAGTTATATTTTTCTTTCTAATGTTATCATCACTATCATTACCATCAAGGCTACCATTATTACCATAATTCTGATTTCTATTACACCCATTTATCACGCGCCATACCATACTCCTCCCATTTATTATAGCTATCACAATCTCCATCATAATTCAATCCATATACGCTCAGGCAGTATTTACACAGTGGAATATACAACGCAATAATAAAAATACATTGTCTTTTTATCTATATGGTAAAAGGCTTCCTTAAACGACTCCTGCCCACCACCCCCATCACCCCCCGCCCCCCGCCCCCTCCGACGGCGTGAGTCAACTGCGTCTCTCTCTCTCGCTTGCAACTCTGCAACATTTTACAACTCGACTTTGCATTGCTTTTAGACTCACTTAATGGGACTTGGTTTCTTGATAAACGATGTCGTCAAACTTATGGCCAGATCTCCAAAATAGATTATCTGTATATTATCCGCGACCAAAATATATATATAGATATATCTAGTAAACCATTGAGTGAAAATGAAGCGTTTGCGTCGTATCCTTTAAAAAAGTAATTTTATTAATTCATTTATATTTTCCATAAAGCTGCAGTCTGTTTATATTAGCGAGTCCCTCCCTCCCTCCCTCCCTCCCTCCCTCCCTCTCCTAACCTCCCAACCACACATCCACACTATCAATATCTACTTAATTATCTATCCATCTCTCTGTATACACATACATAAATACAAACACACACACACACACACATATGTATATATATATGTGTGTGTGTGTGTGTGTGTGTGTGTGTGTGTGTGTGTGTGTGTGTGTGTGTGTGTGTGTGTGTGTGTGTGTGTGTGTGTGTGTGTGTGTGTGAGAGAGAGAGAGAGAGAGAGAGAGAGAGAGAGAGAGAGAGAGAGAGAGAGAGAGAGAGTGTGTGTGTGTGTGTGTGTGTGTGTGTGTGTGTGTGTGTGTGTGTGTGTGTGTGTGTGTGAGAGAGAGAGAGAGAGAGAGAGAGAGAGAGAGAGAGAGAGAGAGAGAGAGAGAGAGAGAGAGAGAGAGAGAGAGAGAGAGAGAGTGAGTGTGTGTGTCTCCCAGGTAAACAATGCCAACACAAACAAGCAGAAAAATGGGCATAAGTTGCAAAACTGCATGTGACTGCACGCCCTCGTCGCCCTTCTGCGGACAGGGCGTGCCTCCTTCTCCCATTCCCTTTTTCACTTCTTCTTTCATTTATTCCTATTATTCGCCCCTTCCCTTCTTTATTTTTCACCTCCTCTTTCCGTTTCCACTTCCTATACCTTTCTTCCCTTCCTCTATTTCCTTCTATTTTGTCTTCGTCCACTATTCACTCTATTAGTGATTCTAATTCCTCATTCTTTTCCTATTATTCTAATTTCTTAAATAATTTCTCTTCTTCCCCCTCTTCCTTATTCTCTTCTAATCCCGACTCTTTCCTCTTCTTTCGACTCTCGGTTTAGTTATTATATTTTTTTCCTTTAGTTCTGGTTCTCTTTATTTCCCTCTTCTCACATTACCTCCCTTTCCAGCCCCTAAAGCAACAACAATAATAAATATACAAAATATGACCAAATTTATAACGAGAGTACGATCGACAGCTAAAAAAGGCAACGACGATAGCAAATGCCTTTATTACATAATAATAATAACAGCAACATAAGACAATGATAAAGATAATATGATTTTTTTTCTTTTTTTTTCTTAACCGCATCTCGACCCTCGCTCGATCACGTGCGCTAGATCGTTTTTTTTA
>NC_091568.1:26475716-26485716 GCF_042767895.1 Penaeus vannamei | reverse complement strand
ATATGCACGAAATTGGGTACACGTTCGCGCCGAAGATAAAGCTACATGCAATCCACGTGATTTTTGCAACAAGGGGCAATCGGGAGTTTGACCTCCGTTGACCCGTCGTGACCGAGCAGGCGGGGACGCGATTGGGGAAAAAAATTGTGATTAAAATGTATAATTATCCGCTCTTCCTCATTTACCTTAATCGCCATCATAATGAGCTTCTTCTACGCGGCTTAATTCGCGCCTTTTGATAATGCTGGCAATCGCTGGACAGAATTTTCCGCCGTCATCGTCATTACCGCCATTATCAGTCAAACTGCTGTCACGTCCAATTCTTTTTCTGACACAGCTAATAACATCTCCTTCTCAAGCAAAATAAAAAATTGAAAAACATATAAATATTTAACCCAGCATCCATCAATAAAGTACGAGAGAAAGAAAACAAAACAACACCGTACCTCCGGCAACGCGCACACCAGGAAACAAATGACGATCGCGCAAGTTCACGACCTCCAATTTTCGATCCGTGCTATCAAATTCCGCCAATCACGACCGTTAACAGATCACATTAACACCAAACGCATTAAATTTGTTCGTTGGAGGGAGCCGGTGCGCCATTGTTAACTTTCCTCCTACTGTACTGTACTTGCGGATCTTTTTTTCTCTCTCTCTCTTTCTTTTTCTCTCCTACTCTCCTCGTCAACACACACTCATGTATTCTTTTTCTTTCCCCTCTTTCTTTTTCTTTTACAACCCCTGCTCTCCTCTCAACGCACACTCGTGTATTCTTTTTTCTTCTCTCTCTCTTTCTTTTTTCTTTTCCAACCCCTGCTCTCCTCTCCAACACACACTCATGAATTCCTTTTTCTCTCTCTCACTTTCTTTTTCCCTCCAGAACCGCCCCCCAATCTATGCTCTCTTAATTTGTTAATACTTTATTTTGCCTTTTCATTTGCGTGTTTCTCACCCCATTATATATTATATTTTTGATCGTGTCGAAAAAAAATAAAGAAGACGGTATAAGAAGGTAAGAGAAAGGTGGACCAAGAATAGGGAGCAAAGGAGATATTATGGAAAACAGGCCTGGGTGAAATTGGGTGAAATGCAAATGTAAATGAGAAAATGTGGGATAAAGGGAGGGAGAGAAAGGGACTGGGGAGAAGGGAGAGATATGGAGGGAGGGAGGGAGAGGGAGAGGGAGAGGGAGAGGGAGAGGGAGAGGGAGGGAGAGAGGAGAGGGAGGGAGAGAGAGAGAGAGAGAGAGAGAGAGAGAGAGAGAGAGAGAGAGAGAGAGAGAGAGAGAGAGAGAGAGAGAGAGAGAGAGAGAGAGAGAGAGAGAGAGAGAGAGAGAGAGAGAGAGAGAGAGAGAGAGAGAGAGAGAGAGAGAGAGAGAGAGAGAGAGAGAGAGAGAGAGAGAGAGAGAGAGGGGGGGGGGTGATGAGACGGGAAGAGGAATAAAAACCCGGAAAAGCATTTTTCCAATCCCCGAGCGCCCTCCCTGGCCAGCCCGCAGCGCGAGCGCGCGCATCCTCCTGTCCTGAGTCCCGCGCGCATCCTGCTGCGGGCGCGGAGGGCGGCCGTCGGGTCGCCGGCAGCCTCCGAGCGGCGGGGAATGACCGGCCCTTTGTGTGGCCGCTGACTGACGCCGCTCCGGTTAACGGTCGCCTGATAATCACCGTATCATTCGGCCATCGCTTATTAAGCCGGCAGGTCCCTCTTTCCCCTTTGTCACTTTCCTTTTTTTCTTTCTTTCTCTTTCTCACTTTCCGTTTTTCTTTCTTTCTTTGTTGTTTCACTTTTCGCTTTGTCTTTATTTCCTTCTCACTTTCCGTTCTTCCATTCTTTCTTTCTTTCTCCCCCTCTCCATACCGAATACGGTGAATAATAACAATGCAGCCCCTCGGAACCTCACCAAATTTAGAGTATGCACGAGGAATAACCCCAGCCCCCCCCCCACCGCTCCATCGACTCTGACCCCGCGAACACACTTCCCACAAAAGCACAGCGACTCGGAGCTTCACCCTCAGGGATTTTCTCGTCCATCACCCTATCCTGCTATTCGCCATCTATCGCAACGCCGCTTTATTCCTTCTGCAGGTCTCGGTTTCTCGCGGTTCGCACTCGCTCCAACGACCGGAAGTGGAGCTGTTTTTTAAGACCATCGATACGCGGCGTTTAATTCATTCGTTCATTCATTTGGGAGATGTGTGTGTATAGCAACCCATCCAGCCAGCATCTTTGGCTCGTGAGTCAATCTCTCTCCTTCTCTTACTCTTATTCTTTCTTATTCTTATTTTCTCTCCCTCCTTCCTTCTCTTCCCATCAACATTTCCAACCTTTTACTCATGCACCCATCCATATGACCACAAACGCAAGTGAGATTATGCAGATCACTTGGTGAAATAAAAATCAACACAAATAATCCACATCAACAAGCAAAAAAACAAATAATAATAATAGTGATAATAATAATAATAATAATCATCATCATAACAAAGTACAAACAAACAAATAAATAAAACATATCGAAATACAAACGATCTCGGTAAGTATAAACCACATCCAAGAGAAAACAACAACAACAACAGAGCATCCATGTGAAGTCCCACGCAAGGCGCCCAACCACGAACATGAAGGATAATGACTCACGCCGCTAATTACGACATATTGGACGCCCCGAACAAGGAATTTGGGGCTGGAATCAAGTCGCTTGTCCGGGGGGATCCTTTTTTTCTTTTTTTCTTTTTTTTCTTATCTAATGCTGCTTGTTGGGTTATAATAATGGAAGGAGAGTTGAGAGCGTGCGAATGTGAGAAAGAAATTGAGGGAGTTCGCGAGGGGGATGGGGAAGGAGAGGGAGAGGGAGAGGGAGAGGGAGAGGGAGAGGGAGAGGGAGAGGGAGAGGGAGTGGGAGAGGGAGAAGGAGGGGAAGAGGAAGAGGGCGAGGGAGAGGAAGGACGAACGAAGAAAGGAGAGAAGAGACGAGTGAATGAGCGAATGAGAGAGTGAAAGGTAAAGAAATCGAAACCGAAAGATAAATTCACTAACATCAGGAAAAAAAATCGCAAAAAGAGATCTCCCCGCAAGCAAGACCAGCCCCCCCCCCCCCAGCCCGTCCTCCGAGCTGCACTTCGACGATTCGACGAATGCGCGCCATCCGCCAGGCAATCGAGGCGGGAATCGAAACCACGACGAAGACGAGACACAAAGGCGAGGGAAGTATACTGCCTTTATGGGAAACACTGCGGCAACGGGACGAGCAGTGCCTCAAAAATACGGGAAATGAGATTTTAAAAATGCATGGAAAATGGATTACAGTTCACTCACACCGATTGGGACGCGGGCATCACCCTCCGGCCAAGTGTTTATTGCAGCGGCTCGTCTCAATCCTTCCGTCTGGCCACGACCTGGGGATGTAAAAGAAAAAATCGGTATTAGGAGTGCAACATTATGAACTCATAGAAATACATATCATAGAAAACAATATCCAACCACATACTGAACATATATGAAAAAAAATAAACAAAACACATCAGGCAAATGGCATAGGCGACCAGCACTCTTTGGAGAATAAAGCCCTATCCGTCCCCCACCAGTGCCATCCCACCGCCCGTGTGATCGCATGACCGAGAGCCACGGCGCAAGGACGCGGACGCTGCTGAACCGCCAGAAGTGACCGTGAGCGAGAGAAAATTGCGAGTTCCACGACTACCGAAGCCGCTGGCCATCGCCGCGTTCGAGACCCAGCGCGCTGACTTCCATTCGCACGAACTGCTCTTTTCCGTTCCCTTTCGTAGGCGGCAATTCACTTTCGTTTGATAGCGTGTGAGACAAAATTCTTCTTAAATTCTATCAATCTGCTTTCCTATCCTTCCTTTTCTCCCTTCCCATTACTTTTTTGTCTTCATTATTATTCTTGCAGTCGCTATCCTTACTTCCTTTCTCTCCATCGCAATACCGGCTCGCCAAGATGGATGCCTTTCGCCCCGATGCGCCCGCGGAATGGGCATCGAACACGGCCGCGACGCGACTCGCCTGGAATCTCTTCGCCATTATCACCATGGGGAGAGGGAGAGGGAGAGCGAGAGGGAGAGGGAGAGGGAGAGGGAGAGGGAGAGGGAGAGGGAGAGGGGGAGGGAGAGGGAGAGGGAGAGGGAGAGGGAGAGCGAGAGGGAGAGGGAGAGGGAGGAGAGGGGGAGGGAGAGGGAGAGGGAGAGGGGGAGAGAGAGAGAGAGTGGGGAGAGAGAGAGAGAGGGGGAGAGAGAGAGAGAGGGGAGAGAGAGAGAGAGGGAGAGAGAGAGAGAGAGAGAGAGAGAGAGAGAGAGAGAGAGAGAGAGAGAGAGAGAGAGAGAGAGAGAGAGAGAGAGAGAGAGAGAGAGGGACATCATGGAGAGACAGAGAGAGACCTCGCTTGCCCGCACAAAGGCGACATCATGGACGACAAAGATGACCTCGCTTGCCCCTGGGAGCCAGAAGGAGTGACAGGGGAAAAGGAGGGGGGGGGGGTTACGAACCTACGCTCCTCAATAGCATGTTTCTCTGTCTCTATCCCCCACTATTCCCCCTTCTTACTGCTTGCTCCCTTTCTCTTCTCTCGGCATCTTGAGCGACTCGTTGAAGCTGCTTCTTTCAATCCGGAGAGCGTGCAGGGCATTGCAGAGGCGCCGGCACTCGCTTCTCGGAGGCCCTTGCAATGCTGAAAATGCTTGATTTCTCTACTTTCAACTTTCATCCGGGGGAAATGCACACCCGAAAGACAGAAAAGAAACGGGAGAAACGAAAAGATATACAATACATCTTCAAAGGGTCAAGAAATGTGTATATAAAAATAGGCATTCAAATTTCCAACCAAAAAAAAAAAAAAAAAGAAAGAAAAAAGTAAACAAAACACTCAAGCTTGCAACTTCCCCTCCCCCTTTTCACACGCGCATGATGCATGACTCCCTCAGCGTTCATGCAATACTTTTTTCTGCATGGAGTGACGTGCAGATCTACACAGAAAGACACAAGTCACTGTGCATGCGCGTTATAAGCCCAAACAATTCAATTATGCCTCCCTCGCTGAGCCGTGCTTGGCGATCCGTGAACGACAGGGGGAGGAAGATGATGCATAAATTACGGCACTCGGACGGAGGAGCTTCAGTGCGCTCTGGCGAGGGTCGGCGCTGCAAGACGGCGCGCACTCCGCTCGTCATATGGACAATGGAAGCGTTTTAGCGGTGTGTATAGTTAACGCGAACGATAGTATTTATGTCTGAGAGAGAGAGAGAGAGAGAGAGAGAGAGAGAGAGAGAGAGAGAGAGAGAGTGAGAGAGAAAAGAGAGAGTGAGTGTGAGAGAGGAAAAGAGAGAGTGAGAGAAACAGAATAATTAAAAAGTTGATAAACACAAATAGCAAAACAGCCATACCCGCGACCCTCTCTGCTCTGACCAATACCGAACCGCCACCGACATCAAGCACTCCAAACCAAGAGGGGAACCACCTACAAAACCTACATTTTCTTCTCTTTTTTCGCCCAAGACGCCGTTCCCGGCCCTCAAAAGTCACATCTTGACGGGCGATCTTAACGAGCATTCACCCTCGCCGCTACTGCTTCCCGCTCGGGCCTCTTAGCCATTCATTGTCACCTCGTTAACCTGTCCCATCGCTCGTTAAAAGGGGGGGGACGTTTGTAAATCAAGAAAAGATGACTGGCGATGGGACGTGTAAAAAAATACATATAATTTGATGTTCATTCGGTGTTCTCGATGCTGCGGTTTTATGGACTATGGTGCTTTTATTCCCTACTGTTTTCTCCCTTCTGTTTCGTTTTTGGTGCATTTTTCTTCTTTCTCTTCCGTACGAGACGTCCGTTTGTTCCTGCACCTCTTCTGTCTTTTCTTTCATCCCCCTCCTTTGCCATTCGAACGGCTTTTGAAATTCACTCTCTCCCGCCTCCATCTCCTTCAACAGGTCCTGAGCTCCTCGGTCATGGCCTGAAGGAGGGTGTCCTGCCACCTCCTCAAGGAACAGTCCCACTCCCACTGCTGCGAACCCCCCTCTCTTCACCCTCCCCTTCCTGACCCATCGCACCCCTCTCTCTCCCCTTCCCCTTCCCCTTCTTCCACCTCCTCTCCCCTCTCCTCCCTCTCTTTACCCTTCCCCTCACCCCGCCCTCTCCTCCTCTGCCTGCCCTTCCCCTCACCTCCCCTCTTCCCCTCCCCCTCTCGCCCCCTGCTCCCTCGACCCCCACACATGCTACCGCGACCCCACCCTGCTGTTCAAGCCCACGGTCGCAGTTCGCTCTACAATACACTACTCATTTTACCCAAGTTTTTCTCCGTTGTGATGTCAGCGTTCTCGTCCTCTCGCTTATGCTTCACTTTTATCGACGCATTCCCTATTCCGAACCCTTCGTTAACGACCGTCGGAAAATACTTAGAGAAACAAACGTAAAAGCAAAGGCTATGTACAACGTGCATTTCGACGCATAACAAAAACATCGAAAATGCACGGCCCAGACTCCATGCAACACAACAAGGACACGCACACAAGCGCCCACATGCAACACGAAGAAACCCAGATGAAGAGAAGAGGGAAGAATAAGAGCGAAGAGAAAGGCATACGTACGTTTGATGATAATCGGGAGAAGGGACGAAAGAGAAAAAAAGACGAAGAGAAGAAAACGAACCAACTACGACAAAATAGAAAGAAGAATACGGAGAAAGAAGAGAAGAAATCGAAGACGAAGGCGAGGACGAAAAGAAAGACGAAGGAGGAGGAGGATAAGGAGTAGGAAGAGAAGTACCAGGTGTAGCTGAGGTATGCTGCTCACAGCCTCCTGCACACGACCGGAGGGCTGAGCCAGTGTCCTTAGGGAGGGCAGGGGGAAGGGGGCCGAAGGAGGGAGATGGAGAGGGAGAGGGGGAGGGGAAGACGAAGGGGGTAGGAGGAGAGGAGAAGGGGAAGGGGGTAGGAGGAGAGGAGAAGGGGAAGGTGGTAGGGGATAGGAGGGGAAGGGGGAGGGATGGGGCTAGGAGGGGAAGGGGTAGTGGGTAGGAGGGGAAGGGGAAGAGGGGAGGGGGCGAAGGGCCCTGGGGCGACCACTCAGCACCCGCTCCCTCATCACAACACGTCTTCCTGTACTTCATTACACACACACTCCTGCAACATTGCACATCCTCTCTCGTCCTCTTTCGCGGCGGCGTCCTTCAGCGAGGAATAAAAACTGAATTAATAAAAACAAATAAACTTGAACGTGGCATCCGGAGTATTCGTCCTACATGCTTGAGATAGGGAGTGACGGAGGGAGGGAGGGAGGGAGGGAGTGCGTGTGAGAGTGTGACAGTGACACTGAGAGAGAGAGAGAGAGAGAGAGAGAGAGAGAGAGAGAGAGAGAGAGAGAGAGAGAGAGAGAGAGAGAGAGAGAGAGAGTGAGAGTGAGAGTGAGAGTGAGAGTGAGAATGAGAATGAGAAAGAGAGAGCGCTCAAGCGATGTCTTGGCTTAGAATTAGGGCGAAAGCTACGAAATAGCCAAATAAATACATAAAGAAATATATAAACGAAGGAAGGACGAATGAAGGACAATAAGAGGAGTAGAAAAATAAAAAGAAAGCGAAAATTACACAAAGAAAACGCGAACCCGACGACCAAATACCCAAAGCACACAAAGCAATAATCAAACCATAAAATGACTTAGAGCGTCATCAAAGGTCACAAATGATATCGAAAAGCTCAGCGAGAGTGACTCATGCTTCCCGTGGGCCCGCCCCCTGGTCCCGCCCCCTGGTCCCGCCCCCTGGTCCCGCCCCCTGGTCCCGCCCCCGAGATGCTTATCCTGATCTGCTTCCACACGATTCGCAGAAGCAATAACGCCGATGGAGGAAGTAAAAAAAAAGGTGAAGAAAAAAGGAGAGGGGGGATTGTGATGGAGAGGGAGGGGAGGAATAGGAGAGGGAGAGGGGGAGGAGGAGAGGGAGAGGAGAGAGGAAGTGAGTGAAAGGGAGAGGAGAGAGAACGGGGGTGAGGAAGAGAGGAGAGAGAAAGGGGTGAGAGGGAGAGGAGAGGGGAAGGGGTGAGAGGGAGAGGAGAGAGGGAGTGGAGATTGGGAATAAACCGAATGGCGACCCCGCGTTCCATCCGACATGAAGGATGACCCAAGCCAGGGGGCGTGGCAGCGGGGTCGCATGCCGCCCGGTGCTGACCGTCCCCCACGGGGTCACAGCGCCCGAGGCCACTCACGAAAATGGAGGGGCGGGAGGGAGGGAGGGAGGGAGGGAAGAGGTGAAGAGGTAGTGAGGAAGGGAGGTTAGGAGGGAAAGATACAGGGAGGGAGGGAGGGAAGGAGGGAAAGATGCAGGGAGGGAGGGAGAGAGGGAGAGGACGAGAGGAAGGAGGGAGAGAGATGTAAAAGCGAGTAAATACACATCTAATACGGCCAGACAAATTAACCAATCTTATGCATCAAACAAACTTGAACACCCAAACGAACACAACAACGCCCATCTACTCAAGCAAAGAAGGTAGAAAAAAAACACAAAAGAAAATGAGAAACTACGGCCGCTCGAGCCAGTTCATAGCAACCCGCTCCCCTTAAAAAAATCCTGCCAAACGAGCCCCCAGCCGCCGGAACCAACCGCCGTCGCTGCCCGGATCAAGCCGCTCGTTGCAAGATCGAGATTTTGCAACAAAACCCCCGACGCCATCAATCCTGCAACGCATCGGCGGCCTCACCTGGGTAATAACTCGAGGCGCACAATCGGGCGCGGGCAGAAGGCCGGCTATTACGAGGGGAGCTAAGAAAGAGGGGAGAGGAAGGGGAGGGGGCGCCCCGATCAGAACAATGAGAAGGGGTGGGAGGGAGGGAGGGAAAGAGTGAGAGAGGGAAAGAGTGAGAGAGGGAAAGAGGGAAAGAGGGAAAGAGGGAGAGAGGGAGAGAGGGAGAGAGAGAGAGAGAGAGAGAGAGAGAGAGAGAGAGAGAGAGAGAGAGAGAGAGAGAGAGAGAGAGAGAGAGAGAGAGAGAGAGAGAGAGAGAGAGAGAGAGAGAGAGAGACGTGAAAGAAAAGAGAAAGAAAAATGAAGACAGTCAAAGAGAAAGATAAACAGACAAAGAAAGACCAAGATAAAAAGACCCAAAAATAGAACAGCGCAAAACGAAGCAAAGAAAGAAAGAAAAAAATCAAGAAAGCAGCCAAGCGACGGCGAGTAACCGAGCAGGTTCTGGAGGGCGAGCGGCAGGGAAGTCCGGCTGAGCGAGGGCTGAATGAACGCAGCCGACACCGGTTGGATGAGCGGCCGGATGAATGAGCCAACCGCCGAGGAAGATGAATATCTTAACGACTAATAAGAGCGAGTATCCACGGCGCGTGTGCCTGGACCCCTCACCCCCCTCCCGATTCGCAGGGGAGGGGAAGGGAGGGGAGAGGGGAGGAGAGGAAATGGGGAGGGGAGGGAAGAGAAGATGGGGAGGAGAGAGGTTAGGAGAGGAGAGGAGAAGAGGAGAGGAGCGGGGAAGGAAGAAAAAGGAGGGAATGAGGGAAAGGACTGAAATGAGGGAATTAGGGGACGGGAGGAAAAAGAAAAGAGATGAGAGGAACGGAGTGGGTGGGGGAAAAAAGAGATAAAGAAATAGAAGAAATAGAAGAGAGAGAGAGAGAGAGAGAGAGAGAGAGAGAGAGAGAGAGAGAGAGAGAGAGAGAGAGAGAGAGAGAGAGAGAGAGAGAGACGGAACCCACCCACCCCACCATGCAAACCCCATCCGCCCAAAGAGCCCCTTCTCATCTCCTATAAATGTTCCACCTCGCCTGGACTCGCCGGCCGTGGAACAAGCGCAGGGATGTGTCGGCTTCACGAACCCCTTTAGCGCGGCGCGATCCCTCCGATCGAATTATTTGAGAAAGGCCGAGGCCGAGCTGCCGCGCCTCGACCGGCTCGCCGCCACTTCACGGCTCGTAAGGCGGCGCAGAAAATCAAGAGGCGGCGCCCCTCGCACGCGCGCGCACGCCGGGAGGTTGCGGGGCCGATGCAGGGGGGT
>NC_091568.1:26460734-26470216 GCF_042767895.1 Penaeus vannamei | reverse complement strand
GCGGGGATTTGGGGAGACAGGCATGGCTGTCAAATGCTGTACAATTATCACTTGTAAAGAGGAGGTGGAGGTGCAGATGGTGGCGGTGGTGGAAGAGGAATAAGAAGAGGTGGAGGAATTTGAAGAGGTGAAGGAATTTGAAGAAAAGGAAAAAGAGGAAGAAGAAAAGGAAAAGCACGAAAAGGGGGGGGGGAGGAGGAATGAAAAGAAGAGGAGGAGGAGGAGGATGGAGTGCTAAGCGATATCAAAATTCCTCCCGAGTTATTATATTCCATTACAGAAGCCTTTCATACTCCTCCAGAGAGAAAAAGGGAGAAAAGCCGGGACAGCAGCCCCCGGGGCGAGGGGGACCCGACCCAGCACATTTTTAGCAGCGTCGACGGACATCTGGCAATTAGCGGCCGTCATCCGACCGGCGTCATGGCGGACGGCCGATCGACAGCCCTGACTAACGCCGCTAAACAACACTTAGTGCGACAATTACCTGCTCGCTTTTGCCGCCCAATCACGGCGTCGGCAGCCCCGCCACGGCCTTCCTGGAATACAAACAAAAAGAATCGGATAAAATGCCACGTAATTACCGCTCATAATGGACAATAAAGTGCAGCGGGAGATGTCCCTCCGCGCCAGCAGGTACTGCGGGGCCCCGCACGCACGGCCCAAGGTCAACCATGACTCGGCCGGCGGGACACTCGGGCCGAACGCAGGGTAAGGAAAGGGGAGACAATAAAGTAGTGCAAAGTGTAGACAAGATAAACTATAATGAAGAAAACATAAAATCTATACATATACACAACTGGAGGAAGGAAGACAAATGGCTGCTTCTGAGCGGCATCCTTGAGAAACCCGTCCCCTGCCCCACCAGCCCCGACGCAGGCGATGACGACGCTGAAGCAGCCCCCGCTGTGCGACGGGCAAGCAGCGCCGCCGACGCAAGCACCTAAAAGCACAGCAGTGATAGCCCCTCCCGATAAGGCGCGAGATAAAGACGTACCAACAAAAGACCAGCGTCGTAAAGGCCCCAAAAGCTCTCGTAAAGTCACGGAGTAAAGCTCGCTCAACAAAGGCTAATGGGCGTTTAACTACGGAGGGGCGCAGGCACTCGCTGGCGAAGCGGCGCCGGGAACAGACGGCGCTCGCACGCCTAATGGGCGGCTGGGCGACACGCACTGCCATTTCAGCTTCCCCTCGCGTCTCAATAAGGCTTCCCTTCAGTCATACCACTGTAAATCATAATTGATTTTCTTCTTCCCCCTACCCCTATTTTCATTCCTATTCCTGCATGCCCTCCTTTTATGGTCTAACACTACCAAACACATTTTGAGAGCATAGGCAGAATAACCAGCAAGCAAGCAGGGACTTGCATTAGGAGCCCTCTCTTTTTAAAGCAACGATAAACAAGCCCAAAGCGCCTTGCCTCTCCCGTCCGGCGCCGCCCACCAATTGCTTCACTTGTTCGCCGAACGCGGTTTGTCACCCTCTGACACTCCCTCCCTTATTTACATTGCAGTCTCAGCGTGTCACCGCCGACCCGGAAAACTAACACGGACGCACGCCCAAAAACACGCGCATACAAAGATGGATAGATAGATGGATAGATAAACAGAAGAGAGAGAGAGAGAGAGAGAGAGAGAGAGAGAGAGAGAGAGAGAGAGAGAGAGAGAGAGAGACAGAGACAGAGACAGAGAGAGAGAGAGAGAGAGAGAGAGAGAGAGAGAGAGAGAGAGAGAGAGAGAGAGAGAAACAGAGAGAGACAGAGACAGAAATAGGCCTCCGGTCTCGGGCGTGCTAATGGAAGCGAGCTCCGCCCCACGGAGCCTCAACAAAGCCTTCCCTCGGGTCGCGTCCCTGGGGCTCCTTACACGGCGCCCTCTGGCCTTCCGCGCCTTCCCTGCCACGTCGGCTGCCTCTGCGTCCTTCCGCTGCCGTCGTCACTGTCTTAGAGGTAGCAGAATTTTTAATATTCCAATAGCAGAAGTGGAGGCAATTTTCCTTTGACAGGCCCTCCATTTCCCTTTCTTGTCTCTTCGCCATTTCTTCCACCCATTTCTTCTCCTCCATCTCCTACGAGGATACGAGGATGACTCCTCGCAGACAGAGTGTGAGAGAGAGAATGTGAAATAAGGGCGCAGGATACAAACGGAGAAGGAAAGAGGGCGTACGACAAAAAGAAAGTCAGAATGAGTAGAACGAACTAGATGGAAAGAAGTACGACAAACGAAAAGAGAAGGAGGAAAGAAGCTGAACGAAAAGAAGCGAATGAGGAATGGGAGAAGGACGGATGAAAAATAGACGAAGAAGGAAAAGAAGACGAGGAGCAGGAGACTGCGCCTTTGTGTCTCCGCAGGACGCCCCGCGCAGGAGACACGGCAGCGTTCGAGGGGCGTGGCGGCCTGTCGTCCTGATCTGCCCCTTTGTGCGGCTGTTCCCTTCGACGCCCGTACGTTTCACTTCATTTAATGCATCGGCGATTAAGTAAAAGAAGAAAAATATAATGCAAGAAGATGAAGACAATAAAATGACTGAAAACAGACAAACAAACGAAAATAAACGCAAGAAGAAATAAAAAGTCAAGAGATAAAATTAGCTGTTTAGACTTCGATTTATCTCCGAAAGGCAAGAGTATGTATCACAATCATAACTCTCCTCGGTGTCAAAAGGGCGCACGGCGACTGCTTTAGGAGAATCTCTCTCACTCACTCTTACTCACTCTCTCTCTTCCTCTCCCTCTTCCCCTTTCTCTCCCTCTCCATCTAACCCCAAGGATAGCCAAAATTTCATCTATCCATCTCTTTTTGAAGAGTCAAAATGTCCCTCTATCCACCTACCGCCAGTAAAGTCAAAACGCCCATTTATCCGTCTATCTTCACCAAACTCAAAACTTCAGTCCATTCATCCTTCTCCAGCAAATTCAAAACGACACTATAATGCACACCTATCTCCGGTAAATCCATGCCTTTCTATCCATTTCTCCCCAGCAAAGTCAAAACGCCCTTCGCCCATCCATCCCCAACAAAGTCAAAACGCCCTTCGCCCATCCATCCCCAACAAAGTCAAAACGCCCTTCGCCCATCCATCCCCAACAAAGTCAAAACGCCCTTCGCCCATCCATCCCCAACAAAGTCAAAACGCCCTTCGCCCATCCATCCCCAACAAAGTCAAAACGCCCTTCGCCCATCCATCCCCAACAGTCAAAACGCCCTTCGCCCATCCATCCCCAACAAAGTCAAAACGCCCTTCGCCCATCCATCCCCAACAAAGTCAAAACGCCCTTCGCCCATCCATCCCCAACAAAGTCAAAACGCCCTTCGCCCATCCATCCCCAACAAAGTCAAAACGCCCTTCGCCCATCCATCCCAACAAAGTCAAAACGCCCGCCTCATTCATCCAACAAAGTCAAAACGCTCCTTCGCCCATCCATCCCCAACAAAAAGTCAAAACGCCCTTCGCCCATCCATCCCCAACAAAGTCAAAACGCCCTTCGCCCACCCATCCCCAACAACAGTCCAAACGCCCTTCGCCCATCCATCCCTAAACAAAGTCAAAACGCCTCTTCGCCCATCCATCCCCGTGAAGTCAAACGGCTCCTTCGCCCATCCATCCCCAACAAAGTCAAAACGCCCTTTCGCCCATCCATCCCTCAACAGTCAAAACGCCCTTCGCCCATCCATCCCCTTGAAGAAACAAACGCTCTTCGCCCATCCATCCAACAGTCAAACGCCCTTCGCCCATCCATCCCCAATAAAGTCAAAACGCCTCGCTCCATCCATCCCCAACAAAAGTCAAAACGCCCTTCGCCCATCCATCCCCAACAAAGTCAAAACGCCCTTCGCCCATCCATCCCCAACAAAGTCAAACGCCCGCCCATCCATCCCCAACAGTCAAAACGCCCTTCGCCCATCCATCTCCCAACAAAAGTCAAAACGCCCTTCGCCCATCCATCCCCAACAAGTCAAAACGCCCTCTTCGCCCATCCATCCCCAATAAAGCTCAAAATGCCTTCGCCCACCCATCCCCAACAAGTCAAAAACGCCCTTCGCCCATCCATCCCCGCAGTCAAAACGCCCTTCGCCCATCCATCCCCAACAAAGTCAAAACGCCCTTCGCCCATCCATCCCCAAACAGCCGCAACGCCCTTCGCCCATCCATCCCCAACAAAGTCAAAAACGCCTTCGCTCCATCCATCCCCAGCCCAAAGTCAAAACGCCCTTCACCCATCCATCCCTGAACAAAGTCAAAACGCCCTTCGCCCATCCATCCCCAACAAAGTCAAAACAGCCCATTCGCTCCATCCATCCCCAACAAAGTCAAAACGCCCTTCGCTCCATCCATCCCCAACAAAGTCAAAACGCCCTTCGCTCCATCCATCCCCAACAAAGTCAAAACGCCCTACACCCATCCATCCCCAACAAAGTCAAAACGCCCTTCGCCCATCCATCCCCAACAAAGTCAAAACGCCCTTCGCCCATCCATCCCCAACAAAGTCAAAACGCCCTTCGCCCATCCATCCCCAACAAAGTCAAAACGCCCTTCGCCCATCCATCCCCAACAAAGTCAAAACGCCCTTCGCCCATCCATCCCCAACAAAGTCAAAACGCCCTTCGCCCATCCATCCCCAACAGTCAAAACGCCTCTTCGCCCACCCATCCCCAACAAAGTCAAACGCCCTTTCGCCCATCCATCCCCAACAAAGTCAAACGCTTCGCCCATCCATCGCAACAAAGTCAAAACGCCCTTCGCCCATCCATCCCCAACAAAGTCAAAACGTCCCTTCGCCCATCCATCCCCAACAAAGTCAAAACGCCCTTCGCCCATCCATCCTCAACAAAGTCAAAAACGCCCTTCGCTCCATCCATCCCCAACAAAGTCAAAACGCCCCTTCGCCCATCCATCCCCTAACAAAGTCAAAACGCCCTTCGCCCATCCATCCCCAACAAAGCTCAAAACGCCCTTTTCGCTCCATCCATCCCCAACAAAGTCAAAACGCCCTTCGCCCATCCATCCCCAACAAAGTCAAAAACGCCCTTCGCCCATCCATCCCCAACAAAGTCAAAACGCCCTTCGCCCATCCATCCCCAACAAAGTCAAAACGCCTCTTCGCCCATCCATCCCCAAATGAAAGTCAAAACGCCCTTCGCCCATCCATCTCAACAGTCAAACGCTTCGCCCATCCATCCCCAACAAAGTCAAACGTCTCGCCCATCCATCCCCAACAAAGTCAAAAACGCCCTTCGCCCATCCATCCCCAACAAAGTCAAAACGCCCTTCGCCCATCCATCCCCCAACAAAGTCAAAACGCCCTTCGCCCAATAATCTATCCTAACAAAGTCAAACGCCCTTCGCCCATCCATCCCCAACAAAGTCAAAACGCCCTGCCCATCCATCCCCAACAAAGTCGTACCGCCCTTCGCCCATCCATCCCCAATGTCAAAACGCCCTTCGCCCATCCATCCCCAACAAAGTCAAAACGCCCTTCGCCCATCCATCCCCAACAAAGTCAAAAACGCCCTTCGCTCCATCCATCCCCAACAAAGTTTCAAAACGCCCTTCGCCCATCCATCCCCAACAAAGTCAAAACGCCCTTCGCCCATCCATCCCCAACAAAGTCAAAACGCCCTTCGCCCATCCATCCCCAACAAAGTCAAAACGCCCTTCGCCCATCCATCCCCAACAAAGTCAAAACGCCCTTCGCCCATCCATCCCCAACAAAGTCAAACAGCCCATTCGCCCATCCATCCCCAACAAAGTCAAAACGCCCTTCGCCCATCCATCCCCAACAAAGTCAAAACGCCCTTCGCCCATCCATCCCCAACAAAGTCAAAACGCCCTTCGCCCATCCACCTCAACAAAGTCCAAACGCCCTTCGCCCATCCATCCCCAACAAAGTCAAAACGCCCTTCGCCCATCCATCCCCAACAAAGTCAAAACGCCCTTCGCCCATCCATCCCCAATAGTTGCAAACAGCCCATTCGCCCATCCATCCCCGTAACAAAGTCAAAACGCCCTTCGCCCATCCATCCCCAACAAAGTTTCGCCCATCCATCCCCAACAAAGTCAAAACGCCTCTTCGCCCATCCCATCCCCAACAAAGTCAAAACGCCCTTCGCCCATCCATCCCCAACAAAGTCAAAACGCCCTTCGCCCATCCATCCTAACAAAGTCAAAACGTCTCTTCGCCCATCCATCCTAACAAAGTCAAAACGCCCTCTTCGCCCATCCATCCCCAACAAAGTCAAAACGCCCTTCGCCCATCCATCCCCAACAAAGTCAAAACGCCCTTCGCCCATCCATCCCCAACAAAGTCAAAACGCCCTTCGCCCATCCATCCCCAACAATGTCAAACGCCCTTCGCCCATCCATCCTCAATAGTCAAAACGCCCTTCGCCCATCCATCCCCAACAAAGTCAAAACGCCCTTCGCCCATCCATCCCCAACAAAGTCAAAACGCCCTTCGCCCATCCATCCCCAACAGTCAAAACGCCCTTCGCCCATCCATCCCCAACAAAGTCAAAACGCCCTTCGCCCATCCATCCCCAACAAAGTCAAACCCCCATCCACCCATCCATCTCCAGCAAAGGCCTCGCGTGGCATCAGCGCCGTCGAAATGGCCCCGAAGTCACCCCACGCAAGCACCGAGGGCCTCGCGCGCCGGATCCGTGACCTTCGCCGCCGCAGTCCTAACAGAGGTCAAAAGGTCAAGCTTTACTATCGTTATTATCCCTTCGTATTGGTAAATGTTATTGTTTCTGTGCGGTGTGGGCGAGTATTTTATGGGCGCAGGAAGGAGGGAGGGAGATGTTTGTGTGTTCTGTGTGTGGTTTGGGTTGGTGTTTCTCTCTCTCTCTCTCTCTCTCTCTCTCTCTCTCTCTCTCTCTCTCTCTCTCTCTCTCTATGTGTGTGTGTGTGTTTGCTTGTGTGTGTTTGTTTGTGTGTGTGTTTGTTTGTGTGTGTGTGTGTGTGTGTGTGTGTGTGTGTGTGTGTGTGTGTGTGTGTGTGTGTGTGTGTGTGTGTGTGTGTGTGTGTGTGTGTGTGATGTGTGTGTGTGTGTGTGTCTGTGTGTGTGTCTGTGTGGATGTGTCTGTGTGTATGTGTCTGTGTGTGTGTGTGTGTGTGTGTGTGTGTGTGTGTGTGTGTGTGTGTGTGTGTGTGTGTTTGTATGTGTGTGTGTGTGTGTGTGTGTGTGTGTGTGTGTGTGTGTGTGTGCGTGTGTGTGTGTGTGTGTGTCTGTGTGAGTGTCTGTGCCTGTGTGTTTATCTGTCTGCCATTTTGTCTGTCTGTCTGTGTGTGTGACTGTGCCTGTGTGTCTATCTGTCTGTCTTTTTGTCTGTCTGTCTGTGTGGGTCTGTGCCTGTGTGTCTATCTGTCTGTCTGTCTGTCTTTGCGTACGTGCACATCCGTTCGTGTCATCCCTTTTCCCTGCTCCCCTCTTCCTACTTCCTCCTCCCTCCATCCCCATCTATCTCCATCGACCACCTTCGCCCGTGTTTTACGCCCGTGTAAGAGGACCCGTTACGAGCCAGCGGGCTTGGTGTCGCTTTGGGATGACGCCTCCATTAAGCCAAGTGCCACGAGGGACAAAGGTGCCATTATCGCTGCCAGGGCCTCGTTAAGCCTCCCTTCGACGCAAGACATATGGCTCATTAAGGCTCGACGCAATCGCAAGAGCAGCGACACCCGTTAGCACAATCCGCGCACTTACTTCGCCGTTCGATGCAACACGGCCATCGAGACCCTGTTCGAATGAGGAGGATAATAACTGCATGGAAATGTCGACAGCCAAATAATTTTCTGCGCTAAAGCAATAGATGTTCCTCCTGTTGTTCCAAGTTGTATTGAATTCTGCTATTCCCACTGCCGCTAAGCTTGTCCAATATGGAAAATGTTAATGAAGACTTTGTAAATCAAAGAAAAAATTCTACTACATCAACATGCAAAATAACAATACCGAAAGACATGCAACATCCAACAACAACCCATTATACATGCACAAGCAGAGCCCCACAAGAAGTACCTCCAACAAGTCATATCTCTTCCTATTTCTCCCCCCCCCCCCAGCAAATTTGCATTCCGCCAACGGATAAATTACGCTTCAAAAGGCCCATTAGACTAAATCTTTAGTCCCCCATAAGTCCCGAGCCTCAATCAATAATCGGCCAAACACGACACACGGCCGCGGGACCTGAATATATAGCGCGGCACCAACGAGAAAAGAAAATGGAGCCTCATCATCACTCAGGCGTTACACCTACTTCTTTCACACCCTCGGCTACACAAGTCCTTTTTGCGTTGTCTGTCTTCTGTTTGCCTCTTCCTTGTTTGTCTTTGGGGGAGGTGTGTTTTGTTTTCTCTTTCCTGTGCTTCTATTTGCTTTTACCGCTCTCTCTCTCTCTCTCTCTCTCTCTCTCTCTCTCCTCTCTCTCTCTCCTCTCTCTTCCCTTCTCTCTCTTTCTCTTCTCTCTCTCTTTCACTCTTTCTCTTCTCTCTCTTTTGCTCTTTCTCTTCTCTCTCTTTCTCTTCTCTCTTCTCTTTCTCTTCTCTCTCTGTTTCTCTCTCTCTCTTGCTCTCTTTCTCTCTTGCCTCTCTTTCTCTTTCTCCCTCTCTCTTGCTCGCTCTCTTGCTCCCTCTCTCTCTTGCTCCCTCTCTCTCTTGCTCCCTCTCTCTCTTGCTCCCTCTCTCTCTTGCTCCCTCTCTCTCTTGCTCCCTCTCTCTCTTGCTCCCTCTCTCTCTTGCTCCCTCTCTCTCTTGCTCCCTCTCTCTCTTGCTCCCTCTCTCTCTTGCTCCCTCTCTCTCTTGCTTCCTCTCTCTTGCTCCCTCTCTCTCTTGCTCCCTCTCTCTCTTGCTCCCTCTCTCTCTGCTCCCTCTCTCTTCTTGCTCCTCTCTCTCTTGCTTCTCTCTCTCTTGCTCCTCTCTTGCTCCCTCTCTCTCTTGCTCCCTCTCTCTTGCTCCCTCTCTCTCGCTCTCTCTCTTGCTCCCTCTCTCTTGCTCCTCTCTCTTGCTTCCTCTCTCTTGCTCCTCTTGCTCTCTCTCTGCTCCCTCTGCTCCCTCTCTCTCTTGCTCCCTCTCTCCCTTGCTCCCTCTCTCTCTTGCTCCCTCTCTGTCTTGCTCCCTCTCTCTCTTGCTCCCTCTCTCTCTTGCTCCCTCTCTCTCTTGCTCCCTCTCTCCCTCGCTCCTGTTCCCCCATCATCCCCCTCCATCTCCCTATACCTCCTCCCTCTTCCTTTTCTCTCTTTCCCCTTCGTCTCTCCCTTCCTCCACTCTTCCCTCCCTCCTCCCTCCCTCGCCTCCACACACTCACACACCACCATATCCATATACAGCTTGTCCACATCCTGCTCTTCGCAACCCTAAGCAAACGAAGCAAGCCAACAGATGAGCCCAGAGACCGCATCAACACCGACGCCGCCGAGACAAAAGTCCGAGAGGTTTCGCAGTCGCCTTCTGCCTCTCTTTCTTTAGTCCTTTTCTTCCCTTTTCTTCCCTCT
>NC_091568.1:26453234-26455734 GCF_042767895.1 Penaeus vannamei | reverse complement strand
TTCAAAGAAAAGCGTGCACAATTAAGCTCGTCTGTGTTATTCGTAATTTACGAGGTCGCTTTATCATTCACGAGAGATCACGGCCTCGGGTGAGCGCTCGTTATAACAATGGCTGCCCCTTCTCTCTCCTTCTCTTTCTCTTTCGCTTTCTCCTTAAGTTCATTATCTTTCTCTGTCTCATTATCTTTCTTTTTCGCATTCTTTCTCTTTCAATTTCTCCGTACGCGCATTATCTTTCTCTGTCTCATTATCTTTCTTTTTCGCATGATCGTTCTTTTACTCTCCCTTGTGAGGAAAGGAAGAAGGAAGGGAAGGGATGGGGTAAGCAGCAGGTGTAGGAGAAAGGGGGGGAGGGAAGGATGAAAGAAAGTGAGGTACGAGACGTAAAGTGCGAAGAAAAGAAAAAGGGGAAAGAAACGGAGGGGGCAAAGGGAGGTGAGAGAAATCAGAGCGAAAGACGGAGAAACGAAAAAAGGATAAATAAATACATAAAACGTGAGGAAAGAGGAGACATACAGCACAAATAAAAATAGATGTTCAGAGATCGATAAGAAAGGAGAAGCAAATAAAGAGAAAGACGAAAGAAAGGGAAAGAGGCGACGAGGCAAGGAGTAAGGGCAAGGGACGAGACCCTCGCGCCCCAAGCCATTAAAAGTCCACTCAGGTCCTTCGCCGACCTTACAGACATTCCTCTCTTGTACACATCGTAACAATGGGCCCGCGCATGCACACCTCCCCATACATACATATATTTACCCCGTACAATACACACGATGTCGCGTAGGCCTATACCTGTTTTGTACACCCCTTCGTTCCTGTATTTTGGGCCTCCATTCACCGCGCACCCTTTACAAAATTACGCTAAATGACTCCAGCATTGTAACTATTTATGTACATACTTGCCCCGTGATGTGGCCGAGCCGACAGCACCGGAAAAATTTCCATTGCTAATTGCACGCCTTATGGAGCTCGCAAATGACCCGGAATATAATTGATTCAGCATACCTGTATATGGTGTGAACGGCAGGTGACCGAACGAGAAGAAAGTACCTTCCCCCTTCCCCTATTCCCCTTCCCCTCCCCCCCCTTCTCTTGCCCACTCCAACCACGGACCCATCTCCAATTAAATCCTTATCTAAAAGTCGCAATAGAAACTCGATCAACGAATGCACAATTAACACCTCGATTAACGCCCAAGAAAGCAAAACAACTGCAGAGATGGTGAATATTCCCCCACTTATTGAAGAGAGAGAAAAAAACAATACTAAGAAACAATAACAAAACTGATGATTATTGATGATTATTGATGATGATGATGATGATGATGATGACTGATGATGAAGATGATGGTGATGGTGATGGTGGTGATGATGATGATGATGACGACGACAAACATAATAAAAACATTTAAAAAATACACCCGCAGGCAACTTCCTCACGCCGCCATCACCCCCCAACCCCTCTCTCTCCCTCCTCCCCCCATCCCCCCTCCTTCCCTACGGATGAAAAAAATACAAAGTTGACTTCATTAACGACCTTATTGTTTTTATCCATTATGTGACGCTGATTTGTTGAGATGACGCCCTTGAACCCTGAGGGGAGGAGGAGGAGGAGGAGGAGGAGGAGGAGTGGGTGGGGAAGGAGGAGGAGGAGGGGAAGGGAGGGAGATGGAGAAGGGGGAGGAGGAGCTGGAAGGAGTGAGGGGAGGAGGAGCTGGAGGAGTAGAGAGGGGGAGGGGAGGGTGGCGATGGAGGAGGGGGAAGGGGAAGTGGTCGGATGAGGAGGGGAGGAGGAGGGGAGATGTGGAGAAGGAGGGGAGGGGGAGATGGGAAGAGGGAGGGAGGGGGAGATGGAGGGAGGAGGGGGAGGGGAAGATGGATGAGGAGGGGGAGGGAGAGGGGGAGATGGGGGGGGATGGGAGAGGGGAGATGGAGTGAGGATGGGGGAGGGGGAGATGGAGGAGGAGGGTGTCGAGGAAAGAAGTGGAGCAGGGGACGAAATAGAAGAGAAAGATGCGGTATGAGGAGGAGGAAGAATGGTAAGTAAAAATAGGGAGGAGGAAGAAAAGAATTAGATCACATTAGAAAGGGGGGAAAGGGGCAAGAACAAGAACGTGAGAGAGGAATCAGAGGGAGAGGAAGAAACCCCAGGGCGGGGGGGGGGGGGGGGGGTCGCCCCAGAGGGAGATCAACAGCCCGCCCACAGACAATGGCGATAAATCGTGCCTGGCTACGAAATTGTCCAAGATTCCCCCCTTCCTCTCCTTCACTCCCCTCCCCTCCCCCCTGTCCCCTCTCTCTCCTCCCTGTAATCCCGTGTTCTTTTTCCACTTCCCCTCTCCCACTCATTTCCCCTTTCTCCATTTACATCTTCCTTTCTAGCCTCTCTTTCCTCTAGCTTCTCCTCCTCCATTCCCCATTCCTTCCTCATCCCATCTCTCTTCTCCCCTTCCTCCCCTCTCCACCTCTCGCTCCCTCCCTCTAGTCCCTCTCCCTTCATC
>NC_091568.1:26430734-26448234 GCF_042767895.1 Penaeus vannamei | reverse complement strand
AATAGAATACCCCTCTCCTGCATCATACTCGCCCTCCCCTCTCTCACCCACCCCTCACCCTTCCATTATCCTACCCATTCCCCTTCCCCTTCCCCGGACGCCTACCCATCACCGCTCCCTCTCCCTCCAGGGCCTCCACGCAATGTAAACACTGAGTTTTTTCTCTCTCTCTCCCACTCTCGTCCATTTCTTTCTTTTTACCAGGAACGCCATCCGGCCTTCACCGAGGGTCAACCATTGACCACATCGCGTCCCCTAATTCTAAAACAAAAGCGAACAAAAGGCAAAAAACTGATTCAAGTGACAAAAAGCACCAAGTCATACAAGGTCCGCGGCGCGAAATGGGATCAGTCGAAACAAAAGCCGATCGCGATGCGCAGCGGGCCGAGGATTTTGGAAACGCGAGAGCCGATGAATCCGCGGAATGTCCGATTATATATTTTACAGCTTACTTTGCTTCTCGGTGAATTTACGAAAGATATTTCTTACGATGAGGCGATGTACATCATTTAGGTATATTATAGTCTTCGAAAAAAAGGGTTTCTCCCATGATGATAATAGCGCCACCCTGGCTGCACTGCCCAACCTACTTTGCATAAAATCTGAATACTAAAATATGGACCATCTTGACAAAATAACACAGTGCGAAAAGGGCACGGCGAGGTAACTCAAATTTACAATTCCAATGATATACACAGGTGCTAATTAATACCTGGCCAGCCGTATCATCACTCCTCTGCGAAGAATAAATTTCATTTTTATTTTCGTCTCCGAATGTCAACGACGGACAACTGAAACCACAGAGGAAAGACGTTATTTTCGAGAGCGACTGCACCCGATTCTCGCTGGGCCTTCGCCTCTTTCAAACTCGGTATCTGGAAATGAAATCAGAACGGGAGATGCGTCGTTTTACACACCTCTCAAGACCCAAGTCTATATAACATGTCAAAACTGTATTTCTTCTCCTGAGCCGAATCCGAACCTGAAACACGCCCGTATCAGAAGCACCAACAGACACAAACAATCCCCCGCCTCATGTGACAGCACGACGACCACCGGCGCCTCTCGCTGCTGACCTGGATCTCCTGACAAGCGCCGTCAGCCGACTCCGCGCCGGAGGAACATACCACACCCAGACCGCGCTGTTTAAAACGTTCCTCAACACCTTGCGAGACTTCTTAATAATCAGCAACGCGCCACGAGGTCGCCATTATCAACACCCATCAACCGCTGGCCTTCGCAACCTCTATTAAAAAAGCGCCCTCCCTCCCCGCCTGCGCCCTCCCTCCCCGCCCGCGCCCGACGCCGCTGCGCCCTTCTCTTCTCCCTTCTTTCGCCTCTATCTGTCTCTCAGCTATCTCTTCTTCTCCTTCCTCCTTCCTCCTTTCTCCCTCCTATACCAATTCTCATGCTATCTCAGTTTCCTACTTCCTCTGTCCGCTCTCCCCAGCCTCTCCTTCTGTCTCTCCCCCTCCCCCTAATTCTTCCCCCACCTTTTCATCCCTCCTCCCTCTTCCCCCATCCCCCTCTCCCTCCCTCTCCTCCGTGTCGCACCTGTCGCCAATGAGCCAAAGCCGTAAACAGCGAGACACCCGACCGCACAATTCTTCTTCTAATCTTTTAAAAAATTTATCCTCTGATTTTATGTCCACGCACGTCGAAGGCAACTATGAAGAGGGAAAAACAACAGAAATAAATCGTAGAAAAAAAAGGGAGAAGATTAAAGGAGATAAATCCGAGGTCAAATAACCAAACACAAGACATACTTACGACCGCTCAATCGAAGGCCCTCTTTGTTTAATTAAAAAGCCCTGTGCCAAATTCGCCCTTATGCTCTTTCAACCGTAAGGGCGAAATGAATGAAAAGAAGGGACGGGAGGCGGAGGGGGGTGAAGGAGACAAGGCAATAGGGCGCTTTACAAAACAGCTATTATTCGCCGCTAAACAGCTTCTTCCGGCGTCTTTAGGGCCACGACGGAGTGAGAAGACAACAAGAAACGGGGGAGAGAAGAGAGAATTGCGGAGGAAAGGTGTAAATTGAGGAATGAAAAAGAGGTAGGAAAGTACAGATGTGAAGTGAGAACAGCAGAAAAAAGTGAAGAAAAAAGAACATAAAAACTATCGAGCCATCTAAGAAAGGGCGAGAATAAGAAACATGATCTCGGGTACAACGAAAGGGAAAAGAAGATTAAACAAGTCTCCCCTAGACTCCCACCCCACCCCCACCCCCCACCCCTAAAAAAGGAAAAGATAGAGAAACAACAAAGAAAACGAGAACGAGAACACAGCAAAAGAAGGAAAACAGACCAAATGCACGAACTCAATCGACACAAGATTTTTAAAAAAACATTAAAGCAAAAATTCCCAAGAACCAGACGGAGAAAGGAAAGGGTCGGATTTCACCTTAAAACAAGG
Organism: Penaeus vannamei; assembly: GCF_042767895.1. Lineage (NCBI taxonomy): Eukaryota > Metazoa > Arthropoda > Malacostraca > Decapoda > Penaeidae > Penaeus > Penaeus vannamei. Next base: position 26,445,819 of record NC_091568.1, on the reverse strand, counting down.
AGCGAGGCACGCAATATCCAGATGAAGCGAAATCAAACACAGCGCAAAAAACGGGACGAATTTCTGGAGATAGCCACAAGGTCGCTGGCTTTTCTTCGTTTTCACTATTCTTTACTTTGCCTTTCCCTTTTCATATTATTCTTCCTTTATTCTTCGCTTCTTTTTGTACTTCGATGTTCACGTAATAGAATTAATCTCACAACCAATGTAGAGAAAAAATCAGACACCGAACAAAAAAACTAATACAAACCGAACACAATACACACACACACTCACACACACACATACATACATACATACATACATACATACATGCATGCATGCATGCATGCATGCATGCATGCATGCATACATACATACATACATACATACATACATACATGCATGCATGCATGCATGCATGCATACATACATACATACATACATACATACATACATACATACATACATGCATGCATGCATGCATGCATGCATACATACATACATACATACATACATACATACATACACACACACACACACACACACACACACACACACACACACACACACACACACACACACACACACACACACACACACACACACACACACACACAAAATCCCCCTTTTAACCCCCGGCGAGGAAGGTAAAGTAATCAAGCCAGAGTCAGGACATACGAGTAACCAAGATGAAGAGTAAGGGATCTGCAGGAGAACCCGTCCCTGTTCTGCAGAGCGGAACGCGGAGTAACGCCAGGCGGGCCGGCGGGCGGGGCGGCATTACCGAGGGACTGGGATGTGGGCGGACTTTCTGAACCCCGAGCTGGGAAGCTCTTGTTTAACAATATTGAGAATATATATCTAATATATATACGATATTTATATATATACTTATAATATATATGCATATAATATATATATATATATATATATATATATATATATATATATATAGTATATATATATAGTATATATATGTAGTATATATATAGTATATATATATATAGCATATATATATACTTATATATATACTTATATATATACTTATATATATACTTATATATATACTTATACTTACACACATAAATATATAAATATATATATATATATATATATATATATATATATATATATATATATATATATATATATATATATATATACATATATATATACATTTATATATATATATATATATATATATATATATTTATATATATAAAAAAGCTTTCGTCTTCTACGAAAGCAAGTTTGAAATCGGACTTGTTCGCGTCTGTCGTAGCTGTGAAGGAGCGGCGAAAAGATTCTCCAAGGTAAAGTTAAACATACTACTCCGAGCGCACAGGTCAAGACAGCGTCATCGCCCGCCAAACCGGCACGAAATGCTTCACCGGCGACGCCTAAGCAATCACACAGGTGAAACGAGCGCCACAGGAGCCAGGCCTCGCGCTCGCCTTTCCTACCGTGCCAAAGGACCGTGCCACACACTCGCCACGAGCGGAATTTCCCAGTAAAAGTTCTTCGTTAATTGCTCCTTTTTCAACGCGAAGTAACGAGTTAATTCGGATTTTCAACAAAATAATGAGACAGAGTGAAGGTGAATGAAGTCATGAAAACTCAATTTCGAGAGCGGCGAGTGTTCGAAAGAGCATTCGTGAAGTCATTATCATTTACCAGGCTTTAAAAAAAATACGGGAAACACGCTAGAAAGAAAAGAGAAGAATGAACACCGAACATGCGCTCGGGTGAAATAATATCTCCTCGTGACGTGAAAAGCATGGACTTTCAATTTACTAAAGCCTTCCACTAAATCATTTTCGAGAGGAGGTAAATAATGCGCAAGTACAACCCTGCACATATACTCTGGCGCACGAGGAGGCACCAGCACACGTGCACACACAAGCGCACATACACAAACACACACATAAAACATCCCATCCCATACCAATACCAATAACAAAACATGCCCCAACACAAAAAATCATCCATAATTGCACAAAAATGCCTGCCACGACCTAGCCCTCCGTCGCTCCCCGGATAATTACATCGTTTCAACTGCGTCTTCTTTTTCCAGACGTTTCCCGAGCGAAAGCATGTTATCAAAAGGGCACCTTTTCTTCTCTCGCTTTTGTTTTTGTTTTCACGCGTATCCACTCGAGGACGAGACAGCTGGTTGTTAAATACCCCGCAATTACAAGAATCGACCGTTCACATGACATGACAGAAAGCTGTTGTTTTTATTCTTTTTATTTTTTTTAACGAACGTCAAAGAACAAATCAATCCCCGGGCATGATGGTGGGTCCGGGGGAGGGGGGGCGGTGTTGTACCTTCAATGACAGTGGCCTGTTTTTCCCATTCCCCTTTCCCTCTCTACCAAATAATCTTATTCACACACTTTCTCATTCGTCCTCTTTGTCTGTCTGTCTGTCTGTCTCCCTTTCCCTCCCACCCTCCCTCTCCCTCTCCCTCTCCCTCCCTCTGTCTCCGGTCTAGGCTAGATATTTATAGGATAGTCCGCGCTACGTAAACGACGCCCAATCTATTCCCATCTCGCATTCCGTCTCCAGCAAGGGGTAGCCCAACTAGCCCCCTTAAGAACATTCTGAAAGTTGCAAAACCAACAAAGAACACGACCTTGACAGCAACTCCCTTGTCCCCCAACCACTGGCTCCTCGACTGCATTCCGGGCATTGAAATTCGCGTAGATGTAGATAAAATTCCCCTTTCAACCTACCGCCCCTGAAACAAGGAAAAACGTAGTGACGGCAGCGCTGCCAGAAGGGCTGAGCGGAGAGTCCGAAAGGGTGGCGGGCCTGCCTCACACTTTTATCTCGTTATCAACTCACTTGGGTATCTGATCTGCCCTCGTGCCCTGCCAGTGCCCCCTAAAGGTGCCCTCTCCTCTTCTCTTTCTCTCTCTGCTGCCCTTGTGCTCCCTTCCGCGCCCTCTCGTGCCCCGAATGCCCTCTGGGTTTCACTCACCAGGAAAACCAACGACTCACCAAGTCCAACTCCACCTGACGAAAGCCTCTGCTGTCGGATGGTGCCGGACGGTGTCAGCGTGTCATGGCGTTCTAACGACGTGGCATACGGTGTCGTATATGGCGTCGGCCGATCGATCACGGCGGATGAAAGATTCGGGGATCCCGTGCCGAAAGCTGATCACTCTCCGCCAGCCTTTTATGGCCACGCTCGAGCCGATCCGAGGAGGAGAAAGGGAGAGTGTGAAAGATAGATAGCGGAAAAAAAACTTCGCTTCGCTGCCATTCCGCTTTTTTTTCGTTCATTCAACACGTGGTCGTAATCTCATATCTCGAAGTCCAATCACATTCATATACAATCACATATACATTTCATAAACACTTAAATTATGTTCATCTCCGAAGAAATTCATGTTCTGTAAAAAGCGCAATAAACACGTGTCGAAGTGCCTGCCAATCCGGGTGGAATTTTCCTGAATCACACAGCCGCCAGCCATTAATTAATTTTATATCCCTGAAGACTCGCTTTACCCGCTAACTGAATAACTCGACCACGAAAACAATAAGTTCTTTTACTCAAAAGAGAAACAAATTGATTGTTATTTTGTTGAGATAGGAATTGTACGAGGAACATTATTTCTTTAATGTTGCTGCTGCGGTAACTGTTTGTAGAACGTACATGGCATCTCTAAGAAAGAAAGAGAGAGAGAGAGAGAGAGAGAGAGAGAGAGAGAGAGAGAGAGAGAGAGAGAGAGAGAGAGAGAGAGAGAGAGAGAGAGAGAGAGAGAGAGAGAGAGTGAGAGAGTGAGAGAGTGAGAGAGGGAGAGAGAGAGAGAGAGAGAGAGAGAGAGAGAGAGAGAGAGAGAGAGAGAGAGAGAGAGAGAGAGAGAGAGAGAGGGAGAGGGAAGGGGAGGGAGGGAGGGAGGGAGGGTGGGAGAGAGAGAGAGAGAAAGGAAGGAGAGAAGGAGGGAGGGAGAGGAAGAGAGAGAGAGAGAGAGAGAGAGAGAGAGAGAGAGAGAGAGAGAAAGAGAGAGAGAGAGAGAGAGAGAGAGAGAGAGAAAGAGAGAGAAAGAGAGAAAGAGAAAGAAGGAAAGAAAGAAATAGAAAGAAAGGAAGAAGGAAATAAAGAGAGAGAGAGAGAGAGAGAGAGAGAGAGAGAGAGAGAGAGAGAGAGAGAGAGTGAGTGAGTGAGTGAGTGAGTGAGTGAGTGAGTGAGTGAGTGAGTGAGTGAGTGAGTGAGTGAGTGAGTGAGTGAGCGAGCGAGCGAGCGAGCGAGAGAGAGAGAGAGAGAGAGAGAGAGAGAGAGAGAGAAATGAAGAAGGGAAGAAAGAGAGAGAGAGAGAGGGCGGAGGGGGAAGGAAAGGATGGATGGATGGATGGATAGGCAGACATAGATGAACACAGACAGATAGATAGATATAGATAGATAGATAGAGGGAGGGAGAGAGGAAGGATGAAGGCAAAACAAAGTGAAATGAGAAGCCGGCCTCCAATTGACACCGAGGGACACTTAACAACCCCACGGAACGAACCTCGCTACCACGACTATTTAACATGCAAATAAGAAACGTCAGGTGCAAAAGAGGGGGCTGAGGAAGGAGGGCGGGGACGAGGGGGGGAGGGGACGGAGAGGGACAAGACAGAGGAAGGGGAAGGGAGAGTACAAGGAGGGGGAAGAAAGGGACGGGGAAGGAAGAGGACAAGAAGGGGGAGTGGAGGAAAGGGCACGGAGAGAGGGAGGAAGTGGACAAGGAGGGGGAGGAAGGGGGAGAAAGGGGACAAGGATGGAGAAGAAGAGGATAAGGACTGGAGGAAGAGAATAGGAAGGCGAAAGGAGGGAAAAGAAGTGGACAAGGAGGGAGAGAAAGAGGACGGGGAGTAAGATGAAGGGGAGGAGGCATTGGGGAGAAAGAGGATTGGTTGGGCAGGACCATGGCGGGGGGATAGAGGAGCGGGAGGGGGAGGACGAGGAGGGGGAAAGAGGACGAGGCAGGGGTAGAAAGAGGACGGCGAAGGGGAGGAACAGGGCGGGGTGGGGGGGGGGAGGAGCGGGAGGGGGAGGAAGGGGACGGCAAAGAAAAGCGCCAAAAGGGGGCAGACGCGAGTCAATTTGCAGTAAACAACTAAAACGGACCGCCTCGCCCGCGGCCCCGAAAGCGGAATCAGAATTCAATTAAATAATTACAACCCGCGCCGAGATTTCCTTGGCCCCGCGGCGTCTATTCACCCCCTCCTCCTCCTCCTCCTCCTGCCCCCGCATCTCCTTCTCTTCCTCTTCTGCCTTCTTTCGCTCCTCTTATCATCGTATGTTCTTCCCCCTTTCTTCCCTCCCCTCTCACCACCTGCTCTCTTCCCCCACGCCTCCTTACTCTCTTCTTCCCCCTCTTTCACTCCCCCTCTCATCATCTGCCCCCTCCCCCTTTTTTCTTCCCTCCCCTCATACCATCTGCATCAAGCCCCCCTCCCTTCCCTTTAAATCCCTCCCCTCTTACCACCTGCTTTCCGCCCCCCTCCCGCAAATCCCCCCCCCCCAACACAAGCATACCCCCATCCCAGCGGCAGCTCCATGTAAGGCAGATTTGACCTCGCCTCGACCCGACCGAAGACCCAGCAGGGAGGGAGAGGGGGGGATGGGAGACGGGATTGGGGAAGATGGGGGACGGGAGACGGGGAGGACTGGGCGATGGGGAACGGGTGGACGGGGAGGATGGGCGGATGGGAGACGGGGATGGGGAAGATGGGGAAGGGGTAGGTAGGGAGGATGGGCAGATGGGACACGGGGATGGGGAGGATGGAAGATGGGGGACAGGAGACGGGGAGGATTGGGGGATGGGAGGATGGGGGGATGGGGAACAGGTGGATGGGGAACGGGTGGACGGGGAGGATTGGGGGATGGGGAAAGAGTGGACGGGAAGGATTGGGGGATGGGGAACGAGTGGACGGGGAGGATGGGGGACAGGAGACGGGGTGGATTGGGGGATGGGGAACGGGTGTATTGGGGGATGGGGAACGGGTGGATTGGGGGATGGGGAACGGGTGGATTGGAGGATGGGGAAGATGAGGAACGGGTGGACGAGGAGGATGGAGGATGAGGAGATGGGGGTGGGGGTATTAAGGCTCGGTATCTGCTGGTCCTTATGAGTTTTTCGATGATGTTTATTCATAGTCTTCAGTCGCTCATTCACTCATTCTGCCAGTCTACCTGTCTCTGTGCCCGTCTGTCAGCCTGTTTGATGGTCTGTCTCTGCATCCGCTTCTGATTCTATCTCATTCTCGTTTTGAGGAGGAGGGGGAAGGGGAGAAGGAGAAGATGATAAAAAAGAAGAAGAAGATGATGATGATGATGAAGACGAAGGAGAAGGAAGAGAAAGAGGAAGAAGAAGAAGAAAAGGTAGAAGAAGAAGAACAGCAGCAACAATAACGAGACGAAGAAGGCAAAAGAAAGATAATAACGATGACCTAAAACAACGAGAAAAAAATAACACAAGGAAGATGAAGAAAAACAACAACAAACAAACCTCCAAAAACATAATAATATAAAAGAATACGAGTAAAAATAAGAAAGAAAACAAGAAAAAGAAAAGCGAAGCAGAGAAGGAGGAGGAGGAAAAGACGAAAGAAAAAAGAAAGCACTTGAGAAAAAAAATATGCTGAAAAATATCTGCTGTTAACTTAAGTGGGTAATGAATAATGTGTCGTTTCGTGCCGTAACGAGGAGTAAATTGCGCCACAGAGAGAGTACATAACAGAATGAGGCACATTAAAGGCAGCGCAAAAATATGTGAGAAATAAAAACGGGAATTGAATATCCGAATGCATACTTCGTAATTCATAATAATAGTAACGGTGATGATAAAAATAAGAAATAAAGATAATAATAATGATAATAGTGATAATAATAATAATAACAATAACAATAATGATAATGATAGTAATAACAGTAATAATAACAATAACTATAATAATAATAACAAAATATATAATAATAATAATAATAATAATAATAATAATAATAATAATAATAATAATAATAATAGCAATGAAAATAATCATAACAAAAACAACAAAAACAATAATAACGACAACAATAATAATAACCATAACAATAATAAAATAATAATAATAATGATGACGATACTAATAATAAAATCAACAACACGTAACAAAAAATAACAAAAAGAAAACAAGAACAACAACATCGCTAATGATAACACTCACACCGCCACTGAAAACAACAACAACAACAACAACAACAACAACAACAACAACAACAACCCCGACGACCAAACCCCACATAATCCCGCCCACCCAATCACCGCCTCACGCATTAAATCGATACCTCACCCAACCGACCTCCTTGGTAGTTATCGCAGCCTCATTTGCATATCCGGCGAAACAACTATCATACAAAACTATAAATAAATCCTCGACTTCTCGTCCATCAGAAAACTACCCGTAATTAGCGCCTATAATTAACGAAAGGCCTGTTTTCACACCTTGGCCTATTACGCGCCTGAGATCGAACAAAAAAGTACTGATAATTATAATAATCATCTTTGTGGAAAAAAAATAGAGGGGAGAGGGAAGGAGGGGGGGACGGAGGAGGGGTAGGGAAGGGGTAGGGAAGGGGGTGGGGAGAGGTGGTGGTGGTGATGGTGTGCCGATAAGGTCGTAGCTACCATCACTGCCCGAGGAATAGTAGTCTTTATTACACAACCTGTCTCACTAATACCAACGCTCTGTCTGTCTGTCTGTCTGTCTGTCTGTCTGTCTGTCTGTCTGTCTGTCTGTCTCTCTATCTCTCTCACTCTATCTCTTTCTTTTTTTATTTTTCTTTCTTTCTCTCTCTCTCTCTCACTTCCTCCCTATTACCCTCTCCTACCTCTCCGCTTTCCCTTCATCAACGCGCCTGCCATTCCTATTTCAAATTTTAAGTTAATTTGAGATAAGGAAGAAGTCATGTGGGTTCGTTTTTATAGTAATGGCTTCATAATTTAATCTAATAACACAACATAAATCTATAATAGAACTGTTATTATTTACAGTGTTGAGAGAACAGAGGAAGGAAAGGTTGCAGAAGTTGGTGAAGGGAAGAGGGGAGACCAGACAAACGGGGACGAAGGGAAAGAAAGGGAAAACACACACACACACACACACACACACACACACACACACACACACACACACACACACACACACACACACACACAGAGAGAGAGAGAAAAAGAGAGAGAGATAGAAAAAGAGATAGAGCAAGAAAGAGAGAGAGAGAGAGAGAGAGAGAGAGAGAGAGAGAGAGAGAGAGAGAGAGAGAGCTAGAGAGAGAGGGAGAGCTAGAGAGAGAGGGAGAACTAGAGAGAGAGGGAGAACTAGACAGAGAGACAGAGCTAAAGAGAAAAGAAGATCCAGAGAAAATGCAAGAATAAACCAAGAGAGCAACCCAAAGAGAGAGAGCGAGAGCCCGAGAAAGGAACAAAAGAGTGGACGAGGCTTCCCTCCCCTCCCCCTCCCCCGCCGCCTCTTGGCTAAACACACGCCGCCCCAAATGGAATAATTCCCCGCTTTTGCCTCTTCTTCTCCTCGCCTTATTACCTCCGCCTGATGATGACGCGGGAGAAATTACAGCCTGGCCAAAAAATACAATAAAAGAAAATCGTAAAAATCCTTAAGAAGTTTCGCGGAAAGGTCAAGGGTGCTCGCTCTGAAGGGAAGCGCAAACACAAAACAAGTAAAAATTGAGAAAGCAAATTACCTTCTGAGGTCACGGACGACATCAACGAGAGAGAAAATGAAAGAAGCAGCAAATGACGAAAAGAGAAAAAATATATAAACAAGAAATGACACGAAAGAAAGAAAAAAAGGAAAGAAAAACAAAAAATAAAACATATCCAACAAATTCCTCTCTATCAAACACACTGATATCTCTCTCATCGTTACAAAGTGCCGGGTATCTCGACAGATACTGCATATCGCGTGACCTTGCATTGAAAGCGGTCCCAGGCAACGCATTTTCTCGTTCGTCCCAAACCCCCGTCTTGTGTGGGAACGAACATCAAGAAAACGAACAGCCTCGATTTCGTGGTCCGACAAAACAACAGCAAAAAAAAATACGACACAAATACTCACATTCGTAACAAAAACAAGACAGACACAAAAAGAGATACAGATGCATGTATTCATAGATAATCATTATAACACAACCAGCACACATGCAATTTCGTAACGCACGCTATTCTTACTTACAAGTTCCTTCTTGCAAAAAGAGAGAGAGAGAGAGAGAGGGAGAGAGAGAGAGAGAGAGAGAGAGAGAGAGAGAGAGAGAGAGAGAGAGAGAGAGAGAGAGAGAGAGAGAGAGAGAGAGAGAGAGAGAGAGAGAGAGAGAGGGGGGGTAGACAGATAGAGAGAGGAAAGAGATAGAGAGGAGAGAAGAGAGAGAGGAGGGAGAAGGAGAAGGAGAAAGAGAAAGGAGGAAGAGGGAGAGAGAGGGGGAGGAGAGAGGGGAGGGGGAGGGGAGAAATGGAAGGAGAGGGAGGGAGAGAGAATGAGATGAAAGATGGAGGGAGGGAGAGGGAGAGGGAGGGAGAGGGAGAGGGAGAGGGAGGGAAAGGGAGGAGAGAGGAGAGAGGAGAGGGACAGTGAGGGAGAGGGAGAGGGAGAGGGAGGGAAGGAGAGAGAGAGAGGGGGAGAGGAGAGAGAGAGAGAGAGAGAGAGAGAGAGAGAGAGAGAGAGAGAGAGAGAGAGAGAGAGAGAGAGAGAGAGAGAGAGAGAGAGAGAGAGAGAGAGAGAAAGAGAGAAGGGGAGAGAGAGAGAGAGAGAGAGAGAGAGAGAGAGAGAGAGAGAGAGAGAGACTGACAAAAACAAACAGAGGTAGAAACAGAGACAGCAGAGACAGGGGGGCTGAGATACCAAACCCGGAACTGTTATTAATGGAACACGCGAATACAACAAGGAGAAAGCTCATTAGTTTATACCAAGAAGGGAAGGTCACATGTGTCAAGTGGTTTTGCATCGCTCGACGAAAAAATAAAAAAACGAGAGAAATGATAATTATCAATATATAACACGCACCGCTCCGCTCGCGAGGTTACGATAAGGTTGATGACGATGGTGTTAATGCTAACGATGATAGTCCCGATAATTCCCACATCAGGCACGAGATGGCGTTCAGGCGCCCGCCCGCCGCCGTACCTGTCAGCCGTGTTTAATTAGGGCCAACGCCAGCTCTGACGCGATAACAATGAATATATTAGACCACCCGATGAAAGCCCCGAACACGACGGCACCCGCTGAGAGCCATTAAGAGGGCGATCGACTCCCGCCATAAGAGAGGTGTCGATAAACCTCGAACATGGAGCGTTAGCGCGTCCGCCATCTTGGATTGGTATTCGCCCTCGCTGATGGCTTTATGGGCGGAAATAATATCGATATTTTGCGCAACAGTGATGAAATGTATGACTAAAAAGATCTAAATATAGTAATACACACTTCTTGATTGAAGTGGATAACTTCATTATTAATCTGTATCTTTCAGAGCAAGTATAATTATGAATCGATCGTTTGCAATTTGGGAAAAAGAGGTAGAGGAAAAACAACTTTAATGAAGAACGGAGATTGTTTATATGCAAAGCACCAGCAACCTCACAAGGTGAATTTCAATGATGCAAAACGGGCATTTGACGACTCATAAAAAGTTCAAGGTAGAACGAGCTTTGGCAATAAAAAGGGTCATGCGGTCTACTTCCTTTACGATGAAAAGGACTATATCAAAGCAAATCTAGACAGTATTCCCTGAGGGATTAAGCTTCCTCTATCATCCTTCCGCAAAGCCTCTCTCAGCACCCATAATCCTTCCTAATCCCTATGACAGCTCTATGACAACGAACCGGACGCGGCATGACACCCGGCCTTGGCACAGCGACGTGCCCTCGAATCGTCGTCTCGCCCCGCCCCGAGCAGTGGTGGCGGGGCGTAGCGGGGCGGCAGTGGCGGCGGCGGGCGGCAGCGGGGCGACGCCACGACGAGGGCGGGGGCAGGCGGACTTACGTCACCATCTCCGCGACGGCTCATCGGCAGTCACCCCGTCAAGGCAGAAGCATTTCGCCGCCGCCGCCAGCCGTGTCGAGGCGCGCAGGACGCCGGAGGCCACGGGCGAGCTTTGTGCAGTCGCTGCGGGCGGGTCTTGGTCTCGGTGTCTGTCGGTCTCGCTCACTACTGTCTGTCTGTCTCCTTTCACTTATATATCCCTGTCCATCCGAGAGTCTGTCTGTCTTCCTTCCATTACTTCTTATCCTCTTATCGCACTATCCACGCCCGTCTGTTTGCCTGTCTTACCGTTTTCGTTAATTTCATAATGAGAGCTGTGCTAATAATTTTCCTGCCTCCGATAAGCCTTCCTTTTAAGCTCTCGCGTTACCAAGCCACTTATCTTCTCAGTTTGTTTTTCTTCTCTGCATCCACTCCTTCTACTACTCCCTCATCCGTTACCTGTCCCTTTGTTCTTCTTCATAACCGCCTTCATCCTATCTCACAGCCTCGCTTGTCATCCGTCAAGTGAACCTTCAACTGACGCCCCCCCCCGTTTTTTTCATACTCAACTCTCCCTTTCTCGGTTTCTCTGTATTTGCTTTTGCTTCTGGTTTCTCTCTCTGTCTCCCTCTCCCTCTCCTCCCCTCTCTTTCTTTCTTTCTTCTTTCTTTCTTTCTTTCTTTCTTTCTTTCTTTCTTTCTTTCTTTCTTTCTTTCTTTCTTTCTTTCTTTCTTTCTTTCTTTCTTTCTTTCCTTCTTTCTCTTCTCTTCTCTCTCTCTCTCTCTCTCTCTCTCTCTCTCTCTCTCTCTCTCTCTCTCTCTCTCTCTCTCTCTCTCTCTCTCTCTCTCTCCACTTCTATCTTTCCTTTTCTCGAACTCCCCCTCTCTCTTTCTCATCTTTTTTTCTCTCTCTCTTTCTCATTTCTCTCTCCCCCTTTCTCATTTTCTCTCTCTCTCTCTCTCTCTTACTATTTTTCTTTCTCTCTCTCTTTCTCACCTTCTTGGTTTCACTCTCACTTCCTCGTTTCTTTCTATTTCTGTCTTTCTATTTTTTTCATATCTTCCTAGCTCAGTTCCTCTCACTGGTCAACCATAGCTTCTCTCCCACGTCTCGTACCCCTTCTCTTTCTTCCCTTCTTTCTCTCTCTGTCCTTTTTCTTTCCCCCACTCCTTCTTCCTCTCCCGCCTTCTTCCACCTCCTCGACCCAACCCCAGCACCCTCAATTATGTTCAAATTTGAACTCGACGCGATAAGAGCGAGTACCCGAGCTATCACCTGCCATCAGTCTGCCCCCTCCCTCTCCCCCCTCAATCCTCCCACTGCAATCCTTACCCTCTTCCTCTTCTTCCTCTCCTCCCTCTCACACTCTCATACTCTCATCTGCACTCCTACCTTTCTCCCCATCTTCCATTCATATTTTCTCTCCTCTCTCTTCTTTCCCTTCTTTTAACTGCTCATCTTAATGCTCTTCATCTTTTCTCCTCTTTATTAGTTATCCTATTCTTCCTATTCCCTTCTCCTCCTCTACACTTCTCTCTCTCCTTTCCCCTTTTCCTTTACATCATTCCCTCTTCTTTTCCTATTATTCCTTTCGCTCTTCCTTTTGTCACTTTCTTCCCATTCACGTCTTTCCTTGCCATCTCTCTATTTTTCTCTCCTTTTTACTTCTCTTCGCTCCTCCCTTTTACTGATCTTACTTTACAACCATTTTCCCATTCTTTCTCCTATGACATTTTTCCTTTTCCCTATACTCTATACACTCATTTCCATCATTTCCTAATTTTCTTTCTTTTGTCTTTCCCTTCTCTTTACGTTCTACCTCTTCCCCATTTTCCTCGGGAGAGAACGCAACAGGCAGAGGAAGAGGGAGAAGGAGGGAGGGAGAGGGAGAGGGAGAGGGAGAGGGAGGGAGGGAGGGAGGGAGGGAGGGAGAGTGGGAGAGAGGGAGAGGGAGAGAGGGAGAGAGGGAGAGAGGGAGAGAGGGAGGGAGGGAGGGAGGGAGGAGAGAGAGAGAGAGAGAGAGAGAGAGAGAGAGAGAGAGAGAGAGAGAGAGAGAGAGAGAGAGAGAGAGAGAGAGAGAGAGAGAGAGAGAGAGGGAGAGAGGGAGAGAGAGAGAGAGAGAGAGAGAGAGAGAGAGAGAGAGGGAGGAGAGAGAGGGAGAGAGAGAGAGAGAGAGAGAGAGAGAGAGAGAGAGAGAGAGAGAGAGAGAGAGAGAGAGAGAGAGAGAGAGAGAGAGAGAGAGAGAGAGAGAGAGAGGGGGGAAGGAGGAAGGAGGAGGGAGAGAGGGAAGGAGGAGGGAGAGGGAGAAGGGAAGGCGGAAGGAGAGGGAGAGGGAGAAAGAGAGGGAGGGAGAGAGAGAGAGAATGTCGATAATCACTGAAGACAAAGGAGCCGCTGTTAGCAAACCTCTTATAAAAAATGCAACAATTAAATCCTGCCGTCATTAAAGGTGTTGTGGCAACGCTGCAGACACCAGCGGTAAACACAGCCACTTCTGAGTTACTGCAGGTGTGTTAGGACCTTTCCCCCTCTCTTCCCTCCCCCCCCTCCACGTCCTACCACCCTTCCATCCTTCTTTGCCCCCCCTCCAGATCCCCACCCTCCTTCAACCTCTCCGGCGGCAGCATCACCACCAGGACGACCTTGTGGCCACACACCACCTGGTACCCTCCCGTTCCCTCCCCCTCCCTCCGCCCGTACCCCGCACTACCCAAGCCCTGACCCCAACTCCACGCACGTCGCGGCCCCCTCTAGCTACTACACCGGACACGCTTCGCTGCCTCGGACATGGCCGTGCACTATAGCCCCAACCCCCGTCCTCCCCTGTCCTCTCTCCTAACGGCCCCTTTGCGCCCATGTCCCCTGCACGCCTGCCATGGGCTGAGGCGCCATAACACGCGGGCTTAAGGGGTACGCGCGTCCCCCGCCCCCGCCCCCTTCTCTGAATGGGCGCTGTGAGATACGGGTCGGTCGGTGGCGCTCGTTTCCAAGGCGCCCGCCCGCCCGCACGCCCGCCCAGCCCCATTCCGTGTAATGCGCAGAGTCTGCCTACCGCCTTGCACGCTTCACCTTGCTTGTGCAATTGCCGCCCGCCCGCTCCTCCTTCCTTCCCTCCCTCCTCCACCCCCTTTATCCTTTCTTAATCCCTCGCTCCCGTCCTCCATCTCGTTTTTCTTCTCTCCTCTTCGAGTCGCTACTCCCACCCTCCTTCTCCTCTTCCTTACCTCCATTCTCCCCTTACCCCGTAATTCTCCCCTCCTTCCCTACTCCCTCTCTACCTCAGCTTCACTCTATTCCCTCCGTTCCTCTCTCCATTCCTCTCCCATCATCAGGCCGCCCAGACCAAAGCTCACTTTCCTGTGTTCGCCACGAGCCCCCCCCCCCCCCCCGCGCCATTTCGTTCATTTCCATCATCTCTTTCACTCCTTCCTCCCTCCCATTCGCTCGGAAAATGTCAAAAGAAAATCATCAACAACCTCCCGCCCACAACCCCAACCCCGACTCCGAAATGAAACGAAAAGCAAATTCCACTGTAAATAATTAATTCACATCAATAATATATATATATATATATATATATATATATATATATATATATATAATAATATATATATATATATAATTATATATATATATATTTATATATATATATATATATATATATATATATATATATATATATATATATATATATATATAGTATATGTATGTATGTATGTATGTATTTATGTATGTATGTATGTGTATGTGTATGTGTGTATGTGTGTGTGTGTGTGTGTGTGTGTGTGTGTGTGTGTGTGTGTGTGTGTGTGTGTGTGTGTGTGTGTGTGTGTGTGTGTGTGGGTGTGTGTGTGTGTGTGTGTGTGTGTGTGTGTGTGTGTGTGTGTGTGTGTGTGTATGTATATATGAATAAAACTAAATAATAAAAAATCCATTCCTCTAACTCCAATGTATAAATAGAACGATATAAATCTGCAACTAACCCCTAGGATATCACCTTGCTTCTGCTCCCAAATGTTAATAAATAAAATAACAAAAAAAAATCTCAAAAGTACCACGCCAAAACCAGCCAAGATGACCCTCAGTCTGACACGTG
>NC_091568.1:26390734-26405734 GCF_042767895.1 Penaeus vannamei | reverse complement strand
ATCCCCATCCATTCCCGTCCCTAAACCTCTTACAAATTCCCCCGTCCCCATCTCCCGACTCTCTTACTTCCCCATCCCCAAAACCATAGCTATCCTTATCCCCATCCCCAAACCTATTCCCTAATCTGTCCCTATCCCCAACCCCAACCCCAAAACCATCCCTCTCCCTACCCCATCCTTAAACCCATCCCTATCCCCCTCCCCAACCTGTGGAGCGAAGCATCTAGCCTTCCCTAACCCGCTCGCGCGTTCATCTTCCTTCTTTTCTTCAACAGATCGATTTCTCCGCCTTCCTTCTTCCTTTCTCCTCTCCTCCTTCCATGCTTCCATATATAATTTCTCTCTCTCCTTCTTCGTCCATGTTACCTCTTATCTCCTTTCTCCTTCCTTCTCACTGCCCCCCACTTCCTCTTCGCCCTCGCCCCATCCTCTTTCTCTAACCCTCATTTTCCCCATTCTTTTCTTCCCTCCCTCCATCCCTCCCTCCTTCCCTCCCCCTCACGCCCTCACTCCTCTTCGCTTGCGCAAGCACCTGTGATACACACCTTCGGTTCTAAATTTACTTCCACGCTATCTTTTGCAGTTCCTTTGCTGCGAATGTCTTCCGGTTCGACGACTGAGATCAAGGACTCGTGTCGAAGTAATTTCGTAGTGTCATGCTGGAAACGTTTTCTTGGAGGAAATGTATTTGAATGCTGGAAACGTTTTCTTGTATAAAATGTATTTGGATGCTGGAGACGTTTTCTTTGTAGGATATATATTCAAAGCATACATCGGAACAAAGCAATAAGTTTTATTAACGTGTTTTATACATGCGCGCGCCGCGTATGTATTGATTATGTATACTGAATTGCATACCAATCTCTACTTTCATTCTCCTCCTCTTAGCACCTCCTGTAAAAAAAAACGCTAATCATCTACCGGTAAAATCGCCGTCCACTGTATCTCTAATAACAGCAATTAAAGCTTAACCCTAATGCCCTTTTACCAGCTTTGGCTAATAAACTTGCTCTACGCCCCACGTCCCGCCGCCCATACCCAGTACCCATAGCTACAGATCCCTGTCTCTAACCTTGAGCGTTTCTCCATGCATCCGTTTGCTTCCTTTCCTTGCTCTTGTGCATCTATGATTTTTTGTATTTTTTTTCCTCTTTATTTTTGTTTCTATTCATAATCATCTTTCTCTTTCTCCTTCCCTCCATCATCCTTCTGCACTGTTTTCTATCTATTATCTTCCCCCTTCTTCCTTACCCTCTTTTCCTTCTCTTCTTCGTCCCCTTTTCTCTCCCCCAGCATCCCACCTGCAGGATCTTCAGCACGAGGTCCTAGGTACGGCCAGGTGATAAATCCTACCGGCTATGTAGATTATAATTATAATCATGATTAAATGATATGCAGATCCCAAGGCGGGCTGGTTGTTAGGTGTGGAAGTGTGTGGAGTAATTGCTGGGGGAGCTGGCCGCCTTGATTATTTTTGCGCAGGTAGTGAGAGCCCACCCGCTACCCTCTCCCCGCTCTCCTCTCCCTTCTCGCCTCTCGCGTGGCCCTCCCGAATCTCCTTTCCGCTCCCTCCCTAATCTCCTTTCCTCTCCCTCCCTACTACCCCTCTCCCAATAACTCGCAACCTCCATTCCCTTCTCCGTTATCCTCTCGTTCTTATATCCCCATTCCCTTATCCTCTCAATTCCTCTATTCCCATTCCCTTCTCCCTTAACCTTTCGCTCCCCTATCCCCATTCCTTTCTCCGTTATCCTCTCGTTCCTCTATCCCCATACCCTTCTCCCTCCGTTCCCTCCCCTCCCTGTCCCCATTCTCTTCTCCCTTTTCCTCGGCCCCACTGGCCTACCGCTTCCCTTCTCCTCTTCCTTAATCCCCTCCACGTTCCTACTCTAAATCTCATTCTCGCCTCCCCTGGTCTCCCCCAACATCACCTTCATATCATGTAATCACTTTTAATCTGTTATTTAATCTACCATCACCCCTTCAACGCCTCACCTTTTTTTCGGCTTTGTAATCTAAACTTGAGACCCATTTAAACTCCTATCTCGTGTCATTAATCTACCTTATGAACCCCTTATCGCACTTCTAAATCAATCTCCAACCCCCTTTTTTAGCAGCCCTTGATTAACCCTTAAACTCGCCCTCGCACTCCCTCCCTCTGCCTCTAAAACACTTTTCTGGGGCTCGAAAACCTATCCTCTTAAGCGCCCTCTCATCTACTCGCGAACGTGAAACCCGACCTTAGCCAGGACTCCTTCGTTTTCTAGCATCTTCATGGACCTATTCTACCCGTCCTCCCTTCCCTCCTACGCCCCGAGGATAGAGGGACAAAAAAGGTTGGGGTAAGGATTCTGCCTTTGCGATGAGAGACTGGGTTTCGTCAGCGAGGTGGAGAATAGACGAAGGTGGAGAGAGAGGGAGGGAATGCAGGGGAGGAAGATGGGGTGGTACAAGTGGACAAGGAGACTGGAGAGCAAGTGACAAGAATAATGAAGCAACGGGAGAAAGAGGAGGAAGAATAATAGGAGAAAAAAAGAATGGGGAGAAGAGGAAAATGAAAAGAAGGGTAGACGTGAAAAAAGACAAGGATGAACATAAAAAGAAGAAAAATTAAGAAAACAAGAAATGGAGACAGAGGGAGAAAAAAAAAGCCAAGAAAAACAGGCAACTCGCAACCAAGAAGTAAGGACGGTAACCACGCCCCTCGTGATGGGATCCACATTTCACAGTTCACAGTTCACAGTTCGGAGAGTGATCCACGAAGGGTACCCAGCCAGCCCACCTGAAGGGAGCGAGGCTAATCACAGGTGTGTCTAGACGTCCGAAGACAGAAGACAAAGAGTACAATTAAATGTGTCCGTCAAAATTACAGCCGAGCCATGGAGCGGCAGCGTGGGCTGACGGCGGAATCGGTTCTGATTAAAACGAGTGATAAAAAAGCAATAACTAGAACAATGCTAATAATATCGTAAAATTAGATAAATCCAAGAATTCACTTACAATCCTATTTCCAATCCACCGCAACAGAAGGCATGAGAACAACAATAATAAACAAAGAAACAGAGCAAAGTGCGTAGCGGTATTTAGTATCTCAAAAAGGAGTTCAAAGTTCCCACTCTTTAATTGCATCTGACGTGGGCGCGATCGGCTTGCAATTGCAGAATAAGACACCCGAGCGGCAATTTGAATATCTCGAGATAATGGCAGGTCATCACGTAGGCGGCGGCCATTAAGAAGCCAAAGGGAGGTCAAAGGGGAAGTCTCGGCTAAAGAGGAGGGAGGGAGGGAGGGAGAGGGGAAGGGAAGGAGAGAAGGACGAAAAAGGGGAGAAAGGTAGAGAAGGAGAGGGGGACGGAGATAGGAAGGGAGGGGTGAATAAACGGAGAAGGGTAGAGGACGGAGACGAGGAGAGAGGAAGGATAGGAGAACTGAGAGGGAATGATGATGAGAGAGAAAGAATAAGAGGGAAAGAGAAGGGGATGAGGAGGGAGAGGGGAAGAGAAAAGACTGGGGGAGGAGGAAAGGTTACAGGGCGAGATAGAGAGGGGAGGAGAGGAAAGAGAAAAAGAAGTGAGGAAGAGAAGAAAATGGCACGTAGGGTGCACTTGTAAACGTTCAGACGGGGCGGATTCCCGATTCGAGAGACCGCAAAGGAAACGCCTCATACCTTACTCTCCCGAAGTCTGACACTCCCCTCGACCCCCCCCCCCCCACACACACACACTCAAAAATCTTTGCACCTCGGCCATGAAATATCGTCAGCAAGTCCGAATCACGTGACCGGCGTCCGTAATGTTCGAATTCGCGCCTAACGGTCGTCAAAGGAAGCGAACTCGACCCGCCGCCTTCGGGAGACCGGGCGGCGAAGGGAGAACCGGTGACGCTGTTCTTGCGACGACGATGCCCTCGAGGGAAGGGCGGGGGTGAGGGGGCGAGGACGGAGGGGAGAGGGAGGGGCGGTGGGGAGAGTACGAAGAGGAAGGGAGAGCGGGATGGGGAGTGTGGGGGATGGGGAGTGTGGGAGATGGGGAGTGTGGGGGATGGTGAGGGAGGAGGAGGGAGATGTGCAGGTGAGGGAGAGAGAAGGGGACACACTGCACCTGCGAATGTTCAAATGCGGTGAGTAATCAGGGCGGATGTTACTCACGCACTCCCGAATAGGATGCGATGCAGGTGACAGTCCCTCGTCACCGCATTTGGCAACAAGGTCTTTGCTGCTGATGATGACGATGGTGTTGGAGGTGTTCTTGGCTGCGCGGGACACAGTGTCGGGCGCCGCCGCCAGCGCTCTTGTGCTCAGACCTTCCCCGGCTAATTGCAGCTGCCCGCGCGGACCACCATCTGTGCCCGTACGTAGCCGCCCACTCGCCCGCGTTGACATTCGATGCGTCTGACGTCACGAGTGCGCCAAGGGATCTCGGAAAACACAGACGTTAGACAGGATCAGAAATCAAAAACATCCTAAAGTGACTCCCTTCCGCCGCCCTCGCTCTCGCCTTGCAACATGCAAATGAAGCATCTCCGCGGCCGCCTCCGTTTCTTATAATGAGCAGCCGATACCCGTGTGAAAGTGGCCCTGCGAGGGTTTCGGGCGAGGAAAAGGCGCCTCGGAGCTGAAGAAGCAGCGACGCCACACGAGCCTCGAGCCGCACAAAGAGAATCGAAGCGCAATAAAACTCTCCTGCCTCGCTTGTTCTCCACTTTCAACCCTCCTGCATATGCAACGGACCCCCCTTCGCCCCCCTACTCCCGACCATCACCAACCCAAAAGTCTCTACTTCCCAAAACGGGAAGCATACCCCCTTCCCCTTCCTCCCCTATTTTTTCAGATCATTCCCTCCTCCTCTTTCTCTTCCTCTCCCCACCCCAGCCCCCATACGGCGTTGCAAAGCATCATTCCCATCATCGTCAACAATGGAGGGAAGACCTGACCTGATTTCGGCAATTAGCGCTGAATGCAGTCCACGAGGTCGAGGCGCGAGCGTGACCTCTCAGAGATCTCCTCCTCCTCGCGAGACTTTCACTCAGGAGATCATTACCTACTCTTCCGACTGCTGATCTCGCCGCGATTTACGAGATAACCGGCGCAGACTCTGACTGACGGCGGGAGCGAGTCGACGATCCGGGCTAATGATAGCGTGGGGCTGCAACATCAACAGGTGCGTGACCTCTCTCTGTGCACCGAGCCACTCTATACTCCCCATAACCTTTGAGATAAACATCTCGCCCTTCTTCCAAAGACAAATTTATCCACACAAAAAAGAAACTATCAAAGAAAACGCACGCAGAAAAAAATCGAGAGAGAGAGAGCGTGCGGCGTGGGGGGCAAGCCAGTGCGTCACGCAAGCGGCCAGCTGAGCCTCGTCTCCGCTTTTGTCGCAGACGCCCGGACTCCGATGGGGAAGGCAGGGCGAGGCGGAAGGCGCCAGGGAGCGGAAAATGGCCGGACGTAGAGGAAAGGACTAAGAGAAAGGATGGAAAAGAGGGAAAGCGAGAGAATGAAGGGGGGGGGGTGGAGAGAAACATATCTGAAGACAAGCTGACAAAAACTAAAATAAATTGAGAAAGTTATAATCGACAGAGCATGAACCAAGCTAAAAGACGTGCAACAGACGACTCTCGGAGGAAGGACATCTTCGTCAGGTATCTCATCAAGCATGACAGCAACAGGTGGCCGGACGCTCGCCCCCACCCTCTCCCTCTCCTCCTCCCTCCTTCCCTTCCCCCATGCAACCGTGCTCTCACGCTTCCCTCCCCCGGAGGAGAAAGGGTGCAAGGAGAAGGCTCCCCGAGGAAGTCGAGTGTACGAACCACTAAGGAAGTCAGGGCGGGTCCGGGGAAACCGAGTTCGTCACGCCGGATAATAGTACAACCCCTTCCGCCGGCTGAGGCGCCGAGTCAACAGCCCCGAGACGAATGGGAATAATTTGATATGGACTGACTAAATGAGCGGACATGGAACCTTGATTCGGCCTCCCCAAACAGGGACAAAAACACTGAGAATACAGAGAAACTGAATAAATATCATAGGAAATCCCTAAAACACAGTTCGACAACAAACGAACATTTAACATTTATTAACCCTAACCAAAAAGTAACAAAACACTACAGAAGAAATTACTGCTCCCCCCACAAAAAAAAAAACACCAAACAAAAGTAGAGAGAAAAGAGATAGAGTGGAAAAGAAGAAAGACGAGTCGGAGGCGGTGAAGATAAATTGAGAGCGAAGAAAACAGGAAGACAAAGGTGCGAACGAGACGAACTAGGCGAGAAAGCGTGAGCGAAAAGAGGAGGAAGCCAGCCATCTCCCGGACACGTAACGGGAGCGGAAGCCCAGATCTCGATGGGGAGCAGCATCCACGGCGTCGAGGGAGATAACAGGGAGGGAGAGAATAGGGAGGGAGGAAGAGGGAGAGAGATGAGGGGGGGAGGGAGAGAAGGGATAGATAGATATGATAGAAAGGGAGTGAGGATTGGGGAGAGACGAGAAACAGGGAGGGAAGGAGAGAGGGCGGAAATGAAGGAGGGATATGAGAGATGAGATGAGGATGAGGATATAAAGAGAGAGGAAGGAGATGAGAGAGAGGGAGGAGGAGAAGACCCGAGGAGAAGGGCAACTTAGGAATAGAGAGAGGCGCGGGGGGAGAAGGAGGGAAAGAAGGGAAAAGTAAAAAATAGGAAAAAAGGGAGGAGGGAGGAGGATAAAAAGAATATAGCAAGGAATGGAGAAGGGGTGGAGAGTGATGAGAGAAAAGGGCAAATAAGTAGCGGGAAAAAAAAGGAAAATGAAGAAAGGGAGGGATGATGAGAGTAGGAGTGGGCACAGGCGGAAAAAAATGAAAGACAAAGGAATAAAAAGGAGATAAAGAAGGGGAAGGAAGCAAAAGAGACAAAGAAAATACAGAACTGGCAAAGCACGGCGTGGAAAAAAGCAAAAGGAGGAGGGGAGGGGGAGGGGGAAGAGGGAACACACCAAGGAACCGATCACCAGTGGCTCGTTACACGCCTGACTGCACAAAGCGATGTAATTGCCTAATTAGCAACCGCAAGGATCCTTACTCTCCCCTTCCCATTCCCCCTCTCCCTCCCCCTCTCTCTCCCTCCTCCCCCAACTCCACCTCTCCTACTCATCCATTCCCCCGACCCCCCTCTACCTTCACCCTTCTTTCACATCCCCCTCCCGTTCCCCCCTCACATCCCCCTCCCGCCCCCTCCCCTCACCCACACCCCCCTCCCCTCACCCCCACACATCCCTCTCCCCTCACCCCCACACATCCCCCTCCCCCTCACCCCCTCACATCCCCTTCCCCTCACCCCCTCACATCCCCCTCCCTCACCCTCCCGCCTTCCCTCCACTCACCCCCTCACATTCCCCTTCCCCTTAACCCCTCCCGTCCCCCACCCTTCACCCCCTCCCCTCACTCTTCCCCTTAACCCCTCCCGTCCCCCACCCTTCACCCCCTCCCGTTCCCCCTCCCCTCACCCTTCACCCTTAACCCCCCCCCTTATCAACCCCGTTCTTTACCAGATACACTAAACCATCAACATCTTCGCGCCTGTCGAAACACAAAAAAAAAGAAAGAAAAAAAGCAAGCAGGGAGAAAAAAAGTCTACATTACAATTCAATATGCAAATGAGGGCCCCGATGCGCATCTCCAAACCGACAAAAGCACGAGGGGGAGGGAGGAGGGGGAGGGGGGATGAGAGGGCGAGGAGAGGAGGGGAGAAGGGAAGAAAGGAAGGGAGAAGGGGGAGGGGAAGGAGGAGAGGAAAGAGGAAGACGAGAAGAGGAAGGGGAGGAGGACGAAGAGAGGAAATAAGAGAGGGAGAAAGGAAGGGATAAGGGGGGGGGCGAGGGGAAGACGAAAAAAAAGGAAGGGAGAAGAAAAGGGGTAGGAAAGAAAGACGAGGAGAGGAAGGGAGAAAAATGGGAGATGAAAAGAGGAAAGAGAGAGAGGGGGGGAGGGGGGGTAGCCTAACCTTGGGGGAGTCTGACCTATAGATAAGGCGAGGGCGATAAGCTTAAATGCCGAGACGTCGATTCCTGACTTCGAAATCGGGTATTTTTTATGGAGAACGGGGAGGTGGGGGGGGGGGGAGTTAGGGGAGGGGGCATTAAGGGAGGAGAGGAGGGGTACAGGAGATTGGAGGGTAGACGAAGGGGAGGAATAGTGGTAAAGGAGGAGCGGGGAAGAGGGAGAGAGGAGGGGGAAGGGGGAGCGGAAAAGAGGGGGCAAAGGGAGGGAGGAGGGAAAAGGGGGAAAGATGGGAAAAATGGAGGCAGGGGGGAGCGGGGAGGAGGGAGGAAGAGGGGGAAAAGGGAGGAAGGAGGTATGGAGGAGGGGGAAGAGGGGGGAAAAGGGAGGAAGGAGATATGGAGGAGGGGGAAGAGGGGGGAAAAGGGAGGAAGGAGGTATGGAGGAGGGGGAAGAGGGGGAAGGGAGGAAGGGGTGGGGGGAACGGGGAGGAGGGAGGAAGAGGGGGAAAAGGGAGGCTGGAAGGAGAAGGGGGGAACGGGGAGGAGGGGAAGGTGGGGGGGCGGCGCGCTTTATTCCTCGAAGTATTGGGGTTTCGGAATGTCAAGTTGAGTGCATTGGTTGTTTATGGAGACGTGTACTGTTTATTTGGAATTTACTGTCTTTTGTAAGAGAAAAAACACGTTGTATAAAATAGAGTACACGACCATGAGCTGTCGCGACAGAACTCTCTGCCCAAAACAGCAGAGAATCACCAATTCCCCAGCAACAACAAAATATATATATACTAGAAAAACAAAATAAACACACATACATACATATATATAAAAAAGAAAGAGAAGAAAAAATTAGGAGAATAAATAAGAAAAACGTAAAAAAAAGCATAAGAAGAAGCAGAATCCGGAGAAGTAGAAGACGCAAAAGAAAAAGAAGAACAAGATTAAGAACAAGAAGAACAAGAAAGAAAGAAAAGGGAAGAAGAACAAGAAAGAAAGAAAAGGGAAGAAGGAAACGAAAAAAGAAAATGGAAGGAAACGAAAAAAGAAAAGAAAGGCGATAAAACGAAGAAGAAAGAAAGAGAGAAGACGAGGCCTGCGGGCGAAAGAGCAGGTAATCCAAAGGCAGGCGATTAATCCCTAATATACTTGATAATGACAGTTCGAACCGCCTGGCCCGGGGGTAACGCGGGGAGGGGGGGGCAAAGCGAAGAGATGGGAGGGAACATCTCGGATAAAAACGAAAGTCGGGTAATTACAAAGAAAGAAAGAAAAAACAATAATTACTTGAATAGAGAGTTCGGAAAAAAACGAAAATAAAGCAGATAAAAACTTAAATGGTGGCGGACGGTTCTAACGACGTGGTGACTGCGACCCGTGTTCTAATGACTTTTTCGGCGATGGAAAAAGAGAACGAAAGAATGATAGAGCGAAAGAAAAAAATAGAAAATGTGAATGGTGGTGACAAAAGGTATTTTCATATCGGTCGCGTCTTGGGCTGATGGTCGTAGCTTCGGGCAGGATGCTGTGGGATGCTGCGGAGTCCCCCTATCTCCCTTTTCGTCTATTAATACATCTACACTTTCTCTCTGTCTCTGTCTCTGCCTCTGCCTCTGTCTCTTCCTATTTCTCTCTCTCTCTCTCTCTCTCTCTCTCTCTCTCTCTCTCTGTCTCTCTCTCTCTGTCTCTCTCTCTCTGTCTCTCTCTCTCTCTCTCTCTCTCTCTCTCTCTCTCTCAATATATCATTTTCTCAACTACTTACTTACTCCTTCGCTCACGACTCCTCCCCGTCCCTCCTTACCTCCCTCTCTCCCTTCCATTACATCCCTCTTTACCATTATCATCTTTCTCCATCTTCGCCCCTTTTATCTGCGCTCTTAATCTTTATCATCCACCTTTATATAATTATCTCTTCCTTCATCTTCCATCTTAACCCTCCCCCCCTTCCCTAGCCTCATCCTAGCCACCCTTCCTTCCCTCCTTTCCCCCTTCCCCTCCTCCCCCCCCCCCCTATCTCCGCCCCTCATCTCCCCCTTTCTCGCTGTCTACGTCTTCATCGCAACCCTTAATCTTCACTCTTAGCGCCGATAAAACGACCCGGGAGAACGCTTCACCCTTCGCGAGGGCATGCTCGGGTCACACTTCGAGAGGGGATCGCGATGCTTATCTTAATGAAGCCAATTAATGGACTAATTGACAGCTTCGTCGAACTGGTGACGTTATCTTTTGGAGCATTTTGAGATTAGTAATGCATAGATGGCTGCGATGGGAAAGCATGGTAGAAATGAGTGATAAATACTTTCTTCTTCCTCAATATTTTTTTCTTCTTTTCTACGTCCTCCTACCCTCCTTTCTGTCCCTCTTTGCCTCTCCCCTTCTCAAAACACAGTCACACACACACACACACACACACACACACACACACACACACACACACACACACACACACACACACACACACACACACACACACACACAAGCACACACACACACACACACACACACACAATTCATTCCTTTTTCCATTTTCTAACAAGGGTACATGCCCTTTTAGTCAGCTTTCCTCCACTTCAGATCACTTCCAGAAATAGCTTTTGCCGTTGGTGGCTCGAAAATACATTAACGAAAAAGAATTCGCGGCACCTGTTACCGGCAACAAGCGTCAGAGATCACAGGTCAATAAACAGCGCAGAACAACGGATAATTATTGCCGTATTTGTAAGAGAAAAACCGAGGCGTCGAAAAGTGAAAGACGGATGAGCATGCGAAGCAGAAATGAAAGTAAGAGAAGATGTGGAAATGAAGTGGGAGGCGATAACGGCGAGATACGAGCCGAAAGAAACGGGAAAGAAAAAAAGGAAAAAGAAAGGAAGCGATATGAAGCGAAAGAAAACGTAAGGAAGAGCACGTCGACCCGCACACTCCAGAGCACGTGGCGCGCGAACCAAACGGGAAAACCAAAACAACGAAGCCAGAGACAGGCGGTCGAACGAGGAGAGACAAAAGCCCATCATTCCCCGACGACGCCAAATGCCAGCCATCCCCACGCTTGAAGATAGCAGATAGGAGGAGAGAGAAAGTGGCGTGGGGCACCCCGGAACGCCTCTCCCCTTTCTCTTCCGGTGATAAGGGGAAGTGTCTATCATTTGGCTCCCCTCCCTACCTCCATTCCCCCCTCCCCTGCATCCATCCAATCTATACCTAAGGGGGATGGGGAGAGAGAGGGGGAGGGGGAGAGAATGTGATGGGGGAAGAGAGGGAAGTGGATGGGGAGAGGGAAAGGCAAGGAAAGAGAGAGGGAAAGAGATGGAGAAGGGGGGATGAGAGGAAAACTAAGGTGCGGAAGAGGGGAGGGGCATCGATGGAGGGGAGGGGAATGGGAGGAAAACAGTGGCGGAAGGGGAGGGGCATCAAAGTCTCGACAAGCGCCATCAGTTTCCGCCTCGCCTCTTCCTCCCATCCGCCGGAGGACGTTTCGTCAGGATGCTTGATGCCTTCAGAAGATCGCGGAGAGAGTTAATATCGGCGTTTATCAAGCGTTTAAGCTTATTAATGCCGTTTCACTTGCGGTTCAACGCCATTACTGAGATGAGAGATGCTGGGCCGCTTCTCTTCTCTCCCGCTTTCCCTCCGCGCTGGTTTCTCTGCTCTGGCTCCCTCTTTTGGCCAATGCATATATGTTGCCCTCTATCTATAGCTTATACTATGTAATGAGTTGTAAATAAAACAAAATCTACATATATCCATAACTCATGAGGCGAAGATGAAAGCCAAAACAAAAAGGATGGGGGTTATAAGGAGGGAGATAAACAAACATATCACAAAACCGACAACCACAAACAACTCACTCCCAACCGTCAAACGACACCATAAAAAGGCATTAACAACATCTCAGAACATTTCAACAGCTCGGAAAACAAGCGCGGCCGCCGGACTCCGACAGGGCACAGAAAGCGCGCAGCAGGACACCCCCAAATAAACCGCGGCTGCATATGAGATACAATGACGCAACAACATGGCTGTGACTTGCTGCCTCATTACAAGGCGTGAATGCCCCGCGTCCTGCTGACCTGCTGTCAAATACCTCACTGAGTGACCTTACCTGCTGCCTGCTGAGACTTTCTCTTGCGGTGAACAGCAAATGTAGGTATTGGCCGCGGCGTCGCCTCGCGAGGGCACGTTGATTAAGGGGGGGGGGGCGCTAGGGGACGGCCAAGGAAGGGGGTAAGAGGAGGAAAAGTGAGAGGGAAAGAGGAGGAAAAGTGAGAGGGTAAGAGGAGGAAAAGTGAGAGGGGAAGAGGGAAAGGAAGGGAAGGGGTACAGAGAGACTGGGAGAGACAAGGAAGGATGGAGGTATGTATATATCTATATCTATATTTACACACACATACACACGTGTGTGTGTGTGTGGGTAGGTAGGTGGGTGGGTAGGTACGTACGTAGGTAGGTAGGTAGGTAGGTAGATAAGTAAGTAGATAGATAGATAGATAGATAGATAGATAGGTAGGTAGGTAGGTAGGTAGGTAGAATGGAAAAAAAAAACAGTGGAAGACACAATCACCAAAATCGGTAGCGAAAAGAGGAAAAAGACCGCGCCCGGCCCGACGCCATAGGTACAGTGCAAGCCTCGCGTTGCATCACCTGTGCACTCCCGCCCGCCCGCCCCGCCGCGCCCGCCCGCCCGCACCTCTGACCTTTTATCGAGGCATCCAGACCCGATGTTCATCTCCCTCCGCGTAGCCTCCCTGCATGCTTTTTCCTCTTTCCTTCCTCTCTTCTTTTATTTCTTTCCTTTCCGCTCTTCCTTTTCTCTTCCCTTCCCTTTCTTTATTTTCTCTTTCCTTTCCTCTTTCTTTTCTTTCCTTGCCTCCCTTCTTTTACTCCTTTACTCCGCTGTTCTCAATTCTCTCTCTCTCTCTCCCCCCCTCTCTCTCCCTCTCTCTCTCTCCCCCCCCCTCTCTCTCTCGCTCTCTCTCTCTCTCTCTCTCTCTCTCTCTCTCTCTCTCTCTCTCCCCTCTCTCTCTCTCCTCTCTCTACCTCTCCTCTTCCTCTCTCTCTCTCTCTCTCTCTCTCTCTCTCTCTCTCTCGTCTCACTCTTCCTCTCTCTTCCTCTCTCTCCACTCAACGTGTCTCTCTATACCGCTTCCTCTCTCTTCTCTCTCACTCTCTATATCTCTCTCTACCTCTCATCTCTCTCTCTCTCTCTCTCTTCCTCTTCCCCCGTCTTCCATTTTATCGTCCACCCTCCCTATACCTCTATTGTCCACTCTCCCTTTACCTTCCCTCCCTCCCACTTCTTCCTCGTCCACTCTTCCTCTCCCTTCCTCCTTCGCGGCCACTCAACGTGTCTGCCTCACACCGCTTCCTCCCTTCTCCCTCACTCACTATATGCACCTACCCTCATCCATGCTTATGCTACCCTCCTTCCCTTCTTCTTCCTCTCCTTTCGCTCATCATTATCATCCTTCTTTCATCCTTCCTCCCGTTACGGTCTTTTATCAACAGGCGTCAGTTTTTTTTTTTTTTTTTTTTTTTTTTTTTTTTGCGTCATTGTCGGCTACGCATTCGACACAGTTTTTTCCCTTACTGATTCTCACTCTCACCGAATGCGTAGCCGACAATGACGCCGACAGTGACTTCAAAAATGACGTGGACAGTAACTATGACAATAAAGAGGATAATAGCAATGTCAGTGACGACGCAATTAATGACAATGGCGACGGAGCTGACAATGACGGCAACGACAATAACGATTATATGAATGGTTATGACGACGCTCATAAAGGCAGTTGACGGTAACGATGACATCAACTATACAACCAATAATAATAATAACGCAAATAATAATGACAACAACGACTACAGTAATTACAACAGAGCAAAGTCCAATTAGTGCCACGACCCCCCCCCCTGGCGTGCCGTTCAAGGAACCCCCAGACGTTCGCGCCGTTCCTCCCCAGTCCTTCTCTTCCTTCACTTCCGCTTCTCGCTTCGACGGAGAGGAGGTAAGCAGAGGGTCCTCGCCGCACGTGCCAGAGGGCGTGGGCGTGAAGGTGGGCGTGCGGGCGTGGAGACGAAGACGTGACACTCGCCTCCTTGAGCGATGTGCTTGAGTGACGCGGGGTGTGGGTTTGGGGGCGGGGAGGGGGAGGGGGCGACGCGTGTGACCTTTTTCCTTTGGGGAGACTGACATATTTTTTTTCTTCTCTTTTTTTCATTCCAGTCAATAAATAGAGCGGGAAGAATCTTGAGATAAAAGAAGAGGAAGTAGATGATGCTAAAAAACGAAGGAAAGGAAAATGAAGAAATGGGAGCAAGAGAAACAGGAAGCGGAAAAGAAAAAAAAGAACAAGAAGGGATGACAAAACAAATAAAGATGAAACCCGGGGACCGTCCACAATCCCAGAATTAAAGAAAACGATTACTGATAAACAAGTATCATTAACCCGACGTACCTGCTAAAAAAGCTGCCCTCATAAGCGACAAATACAATGGAACATAAAGACAACACATCAAAAGGAAATAACAAGCGGTTTGTACGACGATGCTCTCTCATCCCAGCAACGGCAACAGAAAACGGAACCATGACAAAAAAGAGACAGAAAACGGAAACGACATCTAACGGATAACCACACCGGCGCCCATGTCAAAATAATCACAAAAACGAAAGATGAAAGAGAAGGAGAGAAAGTAACAGGAGGGAAAAGCAATATACATAATTGAGGAAGGATTTAATGACCGTTAAACACCTTATTAAAACATATATAATGGCGTATCTTGGGAGGGTGCTAAGGGGGTATGGAGAAGTAGAAGGGGGTGGTGGTGGAGGAGGGGATGGAGGAGGAGGAGGAGAAAAAGAAGAAGGAGGAGGAGGAAGAGGAGAAGAAATAGAAGAAAAAGGAGGAGGAGGAGGAGGTGAAATAAGAAGAAAAACGAAAACTAAGAAGTAGGAAGAAGAATACAACGAGGGAGGAAGTTGAAGAAAAAAAAAGAAAGAGGAGGAAGAGGAAAAAAACGAGAAGAAGGCG
>NC_091568.1:26365734-26378234 GCF_042767895.1 Penaeus vannamei | reverse complement strand
ATTAATGACAACATATGCCACACACGCCCCACATACTGAAAAGGGCGGCAACCTCTCAGCAGCGACGCCGAGCAGAGGATCACTTTCAAAGCCGTAATCATATCCATCACTTTCTTCGGCCACAGTCACCATCGCCATTAGCAACACCATCAAACAGCCGCTCCTTCTCGGCGTGACAGATACCCAGCATTGCTCAAGGGGCAAAAGGTAAGAAAAAAAGGAGAAAAACAAAATAGAGAAAAAACGTCTTTTGTTATTTAAAAGGACCGGTCACATCTTGGGCAGCGGGCGTCATGAGAGAAACATCCACAGCCAGTCATAAAAAAAGGTCACCGTGCGGAGCTGAACATGGCCAATTGGCGACATGTGCGAGACGGAAGAGGAGGAGAAGCAGGAGGAGAGGGGGAAGAAGAGGGAGAAGTGGCAGGAGGAGAAGGAGGTGCGGCAGGAGGAGAAGAAGGAAAGAGTGAGTGAGGGAGTGAGGCAGGGAGAAAGAGATAGAATGAGCTAGAGGGAGAGATGAGGAGAAACAGAGGGAGAAAGAACGTGAGAGAGAGGCGTATGGGGAGAAGGAAGAGGTGGAGGGAGGGAGAAAGAAAAAGGAGGGGAGGGTCTGAGAAAAAAGGAAAGGAGAGAGAAAATAATGACGCGGAGAAAGTAGTGGGAGGAAGAGAAAGAGAGGAAGGAAAGAGAGAGAGAGAGAGAGAGAGTGAAAAGAGAAGAGGGAAAGCAATGAAGAGATGAGAGAGGGAGAAGGAAGGGATGAAAACAAGGCAAGGTGATTAAAAATAGCGGGGGAGGAGGAGAATGAGGAAGTGAGAGAAAGAGAGGAAAAGGGAGAAAGGGAGATGGAAAGGAAGGTGAAGCGCAAAGACAAAAGAAGCTAGACGAACTGCAAAAAGCAAAAGAAAGAGAAAAACACCAGAACACAAAGGAAACCGAAAGAGGGAGAGGGAGAGAGAAAGAGAAGTGGAAAAATAATGAAGGGCAAAGGGCAGCTGGAGGTGAGGCAGAGTGGAGGAGGCAGCAAACTGGACGGCGGTTCGAGGCGCGGCGACTCGCCTCCGCCAAAACCAACCTCTGCTCCTCCACTCGACGACCCACGGGACACCAGCTCCGCCAGATGGACGAACAGCGCCCCGGAAAGGCTACTTCTGCGCCCGAGATCAGGGGGGCGGATCTGTGCGCAGGGCGGGGGAGAGGGGAACGCCCCTTCCCTCACCTGTTTGTCCTTTTCTCACTCTCCTTCTTCCCCCTTTTCGTCCTCCCACTACCCCTTTCCCTTCCTTTGGTCCCGCCTTCTACCTTCTCCTCCTCCCACAATTGCCTTTCCCTCTCCCTTCATTCGCCCTCTAACTCACCCTACCCTTTCCTTTCCTCCTTTTTTACTTATTCCACTGACCCTTCCCCTCCCCCTCCCTCTGCCCCTTCTATTCTGCCCTTCCACTGACCCTTCCCTCACTCCCTCCCCTCCCTCTCCCTCTGCCCATTCTATTTCACCCTTCCACTGAACCTTCCCCTAGTTTCTCCTTCCTCCTCCCTTTACCCTTCAATTTCCCCCTTCCACCCTTCCACTCCCTTTGCCCCTTCTATTTCACCCTTCCGCCCTCCCCCTCCCCTCTCTCCCCCCATTCCACCTCCCTTCCGCCCTCCCCCTTCCCCTCCCCTCAAGTCGCAGCCCTCGGTGTCGTACCCTGCCACTCACGCTCACGCCCTCGCAACGGGACCCTCGGCGAGTCACCGCCACGATCACGTTCGCGGTCACTCGGGAGGCGGGCGGTTCTCGGAACGATGCCACGGCGACATACTTTTTTTTCCTTTTGTCTTTACCTTCGCCGCTTTTTTTCTTCGCCTTGGTCTTCTGCTCCTCACGACTTTCTTCTTCTTTTTCTTGTGATTCTTCTTCTTATTATTATTGTGCTTATTATCATTATCATTATTATCATTATTGTGCTTCTTCTTCTTCTTCTTCTTCTCCTCCTCCTTCTTCTCCTCCTTCTTCTCCTCCTCCTTCTTCTCCTCCTCCTTCTTCTTCTCCTCCTTCTTCTTCTCCTCCTTCTTCTTCTCCTCCTTCTTCTTCTACTCCTCCTCCTTTTTGTGCTTCTGCTTCTTGTGGTGCTTCTTCTGTTTCTCCTTCTCCTTCTTCTTGGTCACCTTTCATTGTCATATTTTTCCTACCGCGATAGCGGATAGAAAGCTACAATTTCACATGAAAAAAAATCCTGAACAACGGAAATAACGATCGACCTGAATCACGGAGCAGATATTAAGATGCTTTCAAACAAAATAATAATAACGATAACGAAACAATGAGAAACAGAAAACGTGAATCACCAGCAACACGGCACCAAATGCACCTTTGTCCAGACCGCGATAACGAGCTTACTATATTCGGTCATGTAAGACTATCACTCGCACGATCGACAAAAAAAGGCGAGAGAAAACGACCGACTTGCCATTTGTATGAAAAAAGGCAATTCTGGAAGCCTAATGAAAGAGCGACGCCCGCCGCCGAACGCCCGCCCCTTCGCTCTCCTCTCGGCGGGGAATCATTCGCACACCCGGCCAGCGCCTGTTCATCAACCGTCAGTCGCATTCAAAGCCAAAGTACAAATTTAGACGAATTGAAAAGGGAGGTGGAAAATAAGAAAAAAAAAAGAAGATGGAGGGGTGTAATCATCAACCTTTTCTTTCTTTCCTTTCCTTTCATTCGCCCTAATGACGTGAGGATTAAATTCCCACCAAGATGTTTCGCTGTACGAAATTGCGAGTAAGGGGGAGGAGAGGGGAGGGGGATAAAGGAGAGGAGGTAGAAAGAAAAAAATTGATTGATTGTTTGAAATGATGTGTCAGCTCTGGGCGAGAACGGGGAGAGCGACGGTGTCTGTCATTCGAAGGTAAGAAAGGGAGGAGGAGGAAGAGGCTTCGATGGCGCGCGTCTCGACTTCTGATTCATCTTCGCCATTGTTCCCGAGTGTGGCTTTATTGTAGCTTTCTTTCCTTCTCTTTATCTTGCTCTCTTTCTCTGTCTGTATGCCTGCCTGCCCGTCTGTTTGCCTGCCTGCTTACTGTCTGCTGCCTGCCTGCCTGCTTGCTTGCCTGTCTGCCTGTCTCTCCCACTTTCTAAAATCTTATTTAAATTTCTTGCAAATGGCTAAGAAAAGCATAAAAGAAATCTTTAAAAAACACGATTTAAAAAAAGACTTTACCATCGTAATGAAGAAAATCCATGTACTACTTCCTGACCCTCGACCTAAACCGCCGAAGGAAAAAAGCAGAAAACGTGACTAAAATGAAAAAGAAAACGGTGGGAAAAACGGAGACGCCGATACGCGCAAAAAAAAAGAAAAAGAAGAAAACGGGAAGTGAATGCACATGACACTCCAAGACACGAGAAAGCAGAAAAAAACACACACAGATGCACACGTACGCACACACACTTGACACCCATTAATTATAGTTTACATCTAATGAGTAATGAGGGGAAAATTCATCTGCCGATTAACTCGTTTATCTTGATAATTAGAACACATAAATCAAAGGATGGCGCAGCATCATGAAGTACATTACATACATTTACGATTTATACTCTCATATTCATCTATATTCACATCTACTCATATCTACACATCCATCTAATCTATTTATCTCTATATATCTCCAGTATCTCTGTCTATCTATCTATAACTATATCTATCTATATGTATTATATATGTCTGTATCTATGTATATATATACACCTATGTACAAACCCACACTTCAGCATTCCAGGGAAGAAAACCAGGAAGCCGTGGCCACGATGCGCGCCTAACAGCCATGAAATTAAAGCGCCGGGGAACGAGAGTGCGGGAAAGGGTGTCTCCGAGAAAGGGCGGGAACGCCAAAAGGTCACATGGCCGTAATTACGAACGAACTCGCCGAACGCTAATTGTGAGCACGACACTCTTAGCGCCGTACTTATTACGGACACGAACCCACGGCCCAAGAAGACACGTACATGGGCGTACCTCTATACGTGTCACGGTATATGACACATGACACGTAAAAGACACATCAGCAGGAACCATACATACGTTATCAAGGCTCATCGGGAAGCGCGCACTAAAATTACAACGTTGACGGACGAGGCAGGAAAATGATGTGCAGAGAGGAGTGCGAGACAAGAAGATGAATTTAAGAGACAGGAATAGCGTTGGGTTGGGGGCGGGAGAGGGCGAGGGAAGATGAAGAGGGGAGGTGGAAGAAGGAAGGATTAATGGAGAAGGAGGGAGATAAAACAAGGGGGAAGGAAGAAAGGGAGAGGGAAGAGAAGAGTGGGGAGAAGGCGATGCGTAAGGGATAGCGAAATGGGAAAGGGGAGAAGGAAATAAGGGAAAAAGGAAAAGGAATTGGCAAGGTGCAGGTTAGGGGAAGGAGGAGAGAGGAAAGGATGAGAAAGCAGAGAACTGGAAAGCAAGAGTATAAGTAAAATTAATGAAAGAAAGAGTGCTTAACTAAGAGCTAGCAAACAAGAAGTATAAAATAAGAGAAGGTATAGAAAAACAGAGAGAGGATAAAGAGGGTATCGCGACTATATATGAATATGAATATAGACACATTTACAAATATATCTATATCTATATCTACACCAACCTCTTTCCACGTGTAACAAAAACACGAAACAAAGAAAAAGTCAAGGAAATTGAAAAATGACTGCAGCCAACTGCCGTTGCCGACGACCAGCAAAGGTGACAAAGGAAACCCGAGCAGCTCGGACGCGGCGCCTTGACGTGTGTGGCGTCTCGGGGGAGCCCTTCTGAGGGTAACTCTAGCGCGGCAGATGATCGCCCCTAATAGCCCTTCCTGCCGCAAGGGCGTCAATTACTCCTGACGAGGCTCTCTGGGGACTGGGGGAGCGGGGAGGGTATTTGTGCTTGTCTGCAAAAGCGATATGTATGTGTGTGTGTTTGTGCATGTGTTTGTTCCTGGGCGTGTGAAAAGACAAGCATATATACACATAAACGTGAAATTTCGCGCATGTGCACTCGCGCGTGGCCGAGAGAAAAAAAGAGCCAAAGCCGAGGAATTCGGGTCCGCGGGTCCCCGGGCGGAGGCAGGGCCGGCATCCGCCATCTCGCCGGGTGAAAGAGGGGCTGACCCCGCGACCTCCCCGGGCCGCCCGTTACGCTAAAGGTCCCCGCTCTTTCGCTCGCCTCCGCGCCCTTTATGTTTTTCTCTCTTTCTCCGTCCCTCATCAAGCCTTTAGCGTCTCGGAGTCAGCGAGGGAGGACGGGACCGCGGCCAGCTTCCTCATAACGGAACCGCGAGACAGGAGGGCGGTCCGCGGGCCAGCATCGCCGCCGAACCGATACGGTGGATGTGCATATCTTGCGGTTGCCCCGAGTGGACTGCGGTCGCCGTAAGAAGGCCTCCCGCGGTCGCAACTCGAGAAAAGGGGGAGACGGACTCGGAATTTGAGTTGGGGAGAGATGGAGAGGAGTAAGCCGTGCCCCCTCCCCCTCGCTCCGCTCAGATCTGTCTCTCCTCTTGATCCACCTCCTCCTCCTCCATCTCATCCACCCCTACCCCCACCTCCACTTCCACCTCCTCGATCTCATCCACCCCCACCTCCTGCACCACCACTATCTTCCCCCTCCCCCTCCTCCTTCTCCTCCTCTTCTCCATCTTCTTCCAGCACTTACTCTACCACTTCATCCACCACCTCCTGCTCCACTGCCTCATCCTCCCCCTCTTCCGCCTCCCCCTCCACCTCCCCCTCCACCTCCCCCTGCACCAGCTCTTCGTCTGTATTAAGTGCAGAATCACGCCGCTTTAACGACGTTGTTTGTCGATCCCGCGTTATGAGCCACTTTGCATTATGTGACGTCATGGGGGGGGAGGGCAGGAGGGGCAGGGGCAGAGAGAGAGAGAGAGAAGGGAGGAGAGGAAGATAAAAGGGGAGGTGAAACTGGAAGATGAAAGGGGAGGTGAAACAGAGAGATGAAAGGGGAGGTGAAACAAAAAGATGGTGGGGTAAGGAAAAGAAGATGAGAGAGGAGGGGAAAGATGAGAGAGGACAGAGAAGGAAGAAAGGGGAAGAGGGGAGATGGAATGGTGAGTGGCAAAGGGCACGAGGGAAAAGGGAAGAGGGTGACTGGGAACAGGGAAATGGAGAAGAGGAAGGGGAGGAGAGAAGGAGGAAGCAAACAGGGTAAAAGGGGGAAGAGATAAAAGGGAAGCAAAAGGAAGAAAGAAGAAAGGAAAGAAGGTAAAACGAGAAAGGAAAGGAAGGGAGTGAGAAGGGAAGGAAAAAAATGAAAAGAGGAAAGGAAGGAAAAAAAGGAAAAAGGGGACGAAAGAAAAAAAGGATAAGGGGAGGAAAGAAAATAAAGGTACAAGGGAAGGAAAGAACGGAAAAAGATGGATTGAAGAGAAAATAAAGAGAAATTAAGGGAAAGAAAGTGGAATGAAGGGGAAACTTGGGAGAAATGTAAGAAAAGGGGGAAAGTACATAAGGAGGAAAGGGTAAGAGCAGAGGGACCCCCCACCCGCCCGACCCCTCACCTCGCCCGCCCGCACCTCGGCCGCGGGCGCGACGACATCGCAACCCTCTCCTCCCGGGCGCCGCGGCGAGGGCGTCTCTGCGGCTCCTCCTCCTCCCACGACCGATAAAAGCCGCGGGGAGGACGATGCAGTGGATATTCATAACCGCATCCGTCCATAAAATGCCCGCGCCCGCCATAAAATGCCCCGGCCATTATAAATGCCCCACCGCATGCCCCCCCCCCTCACCCACACACAATACTGGCCTTCGTGGGAAAGGAGCGCATGCACGCGGATCCGAGTTCCAAACGAGGATGCAGCAAGTCGGACGAACGAGTCGGAGGAACTGAAATCCGCTTCGGTGCACAAAGACACGCCAGCCGAGGAGAGGAAGAGGGGAGATAGAGAAAGAGAAGAGAGGTGGGTGAAAAGAGAGGGAGAGGGGAGGGTGAGAAGAGAGAGAAGAGAGATGGGAGAAGGAGAAAGATAAGAGAGGCGGGTGAGAAGAGAGACACAGAAGGGAAAGGAAAAGTAAGAGAAGGAAAGTGAAAGATAGAAAGAGGGCGGGAAAGGGGAGTAGATGGGAACAGGGGGGAAGGAGGAGAATGGGAGGGAAAAAGGAGAGAAGAGGGAAAAAGATACGAGGGAAGGAAAGAATAGGAGAGGAGAGGAAGCGGAAAGGGGGAGGGAGAGGAAAGGGAGAAAGGGAAAGGAGAGGAGAATAAGGGATGGACGGAAAGAGATGAGGAGACAGAGAGGGAAGGGGATAAAAGCAATTCAAAAACAAAAAGCAAGCAAACAAAAAAATATGCAAAACCACAGACACAAAACGCAAGCTAACTGCTCAGCTCCCCCACCCCCACCCGCGCCCCCACCCCGCTCCCGCCCCTGCTCCCGCCAACCGCACCGCCACAGCAGAGCGCCCCTCCCTCGCGCAAAACACAGCCGCATGAGAGTTCGCGACCACAGCTCCAGCAGCAGGTTTTCAAATCCATCACACGCCCCGAGAGCTTCGGCGCACTGGAGTGAACCCGACAAATCAACAGCTGATCCCCTCGCCCTGATGACGCAACCCCGACGCACAAGGGCTCCGCTCGGCGCCGACCCGCTGCTCCACTTTCGATTGCGGGCGATTGCGTTCGCTGCCTCTCGACCCTTCCGCGCTCGGCGCTCGGATTTCGCGCTCGAGGTCCCTTGCGCCGCGGGATTCCGTGGCTGGTTGAGGAAATAATAATCGTAACAAAATAAAAATAATAAAAATAATAAGAATAATAAGAAAATAATAATAATAAAAAATAATAATACCAACAACGATAATAATAATAATTATTATTATTACTATTATTATTATCATAATAATAATAATAATAATATCAATAATAACATTATCAGTAATAACAATATCAATAATAATAACATCAATAATAAAAATAATAATACCAGTAGTAATAGTAATAATACCAATACCAATAATAATAAAAATAATAATAATAATAATAATAATAATAATAATAATAATAATAATAATAATAATAATAATAATAATAATAATAATAATAATAATAATAATAATAATAATAATAATGATGATAATAATAATAATAACAACAACAACAATAACAATACAATAATAAACGTGGAGAAAAAAATCGCTACACCATCCTTTGGCTACATAATTCATATGTACTGTTTGTGGTTTCTGAAAAAAAAAAACTCTGGATGTTTGTTTGAAAACCGCATTTTGTGATGAAAGGTCACCCACGCACGCACGCACGCACAATCAAAAAGGCTTCCAAGTAACAGACCCCTACCCCCACCCCGCCACCACCACACAAAAATCTCGGCACGCAAGTAGCGGCGGCGCTCGGGTGTCAAGTCCGAGGGTGTCGAGTGTCAAGAGGCGCTCCGTAGGCCTACGCGCCAGACCAGCCTCGACGCGCGACGATTACGGCAGCTATCACACCTATATGGGGGAGGGGGGAGGGAGGGGGGGTAGAAATAGAAATAGGAATGGGAAAGACGGGGTAGGAGGAAGAGGAAGAAGGAAAGAAATAGGGCGAGCGGGAGGAGGAAGAGGGAGAGGGAGAGGAATAAGAAATAAGAGAGATGGAGGAACTGGGAGAGGAATAGAAACTAGGAGGTAGAGACTGACGGAGATTGAAGTGAATAGGGAAACAGAAAGGGGAGAAGAGGGATTGGGAAGTGAGAGAGGGAAGGAGAGGAGGAAGGTGAAGGATAGGGAGAGGAAGAAGAAGAGGAATAAGAAGAGGGAGAGGGAGGGAGGGAGGGAGGGAGAGAGAGAGAGAGAGAGAGAAATAGATAGATAGAGAGAGAGAGAGAGAGAGAGAGAGAGAGAGAGAGACAGAGAGAGAGAGAGAGAGACAGAGAGAGCGCGAGAGAGAGAGAGAGAGAGAGAGAGAGAGAGAGAGAGAGAGAGAGAGAGAGAGAGAGAGAGAGAGAGAGAGAAACACGAGCGTGGGGGGGGAGGGGTCAGAGTAGAAAAAGGTCGTTTACACCACGAAATTACGGCGGCAACGGCGGCAGAGGAGGTGGCTCGCCTTACCACCACAGACCGGATTTTGGGACGTTTTGGTCACTCTTTCGCCCTTTTCTTGACCTGTTTCACACCCCCTCTCGCCTTCGCCCTTCCCCTCCTCCCCACAATAACCACATGGACTACGAATGGAAGTTTGATTTGTATTTTTTCTTCTCTTGTTCTTCTCGGCCTCTCGTGTCTCCAATCGGCTTACTGTCTTTCTCTTCATTTTTAAGAGTTCTCTTTGTTCTTCCTGTCTCATATTTTCTCGCTTCCCCGTCATTTTCTCTTCTCTCTCTCTCCTCCTTTATTATTTTTTTCATTTTCTTCTTCCACTTCTCTATATTCTTCACTTCTCTTCTGTTTTTCTTATCTCGACATCGCTTTTAAGGTCAAAGGTTAATTTTGCACAAATATTCTGGCTCGTTCTTTGGTCAAAATCAAAACGCGAAATCTTTATCGGACCTGATTTTCCACCGATAAATTAAATGAACTCCCAAGAATTAAAAAAAGAGGGGGGGGGGATCTGACAGGGTCAAAGGTCGGGAGAAAATGCAAAAATATGAACCTTTCGTCTAACGGTTTCACTTGAATTCCGAACTATTTCAGAATATTTCAGATTTTGTGGAGGTGTCTCGAATTATTTGCACAGGCTATAAGATCAGCATGAATGTCATCATTCTAATTTTGAACTTACATCTCCCTTGTCTAATGCATTGGTTAAAAAAATAAATAAAATAAATATGCACTTTTTTATTTGATTACTACCACTAACACTACTACTATTACTACTATTACTGCTGCTGCTGCTACTTCAACTACTACTACTTCTACTATTACTAATGTTACTTTTACCTCTACCTCTTCCCACTTCCATACTCACAATTTCCATCTTATAAAGTCCTGTACACAGCAAACATCTTTTTTATCCTCTACTATTATGAATTCCATGTTCATAATTATTTTTTTCTTACTTACCATCTTTACTCTACCCCTTTCCTCCTTCCCTTTTTTTATCTCCCCTCCTACTCTCTCCAAGCAGCAGCAAAGGAGACAAGATGCTCTGACACATCCCAGACGCTTCTGCAGCATCTCTCCAGACACCCTCGTTATTCCCCTTCTGCCCTCTCCCCTCCCCCATCCCCTCCCCTCTCCCCTCTTCCCTCCCCCTTCCCGTGCTGTAAACAGATGAATCGTAAATTGAGTTTCGCCAAGACTACTGCTGGCTTCTCCTGTTGCCCTTCACGAGCGAGCGAGGTCCGTGAAATTACGGGCTTTCGTTTTTTTACCGTATGTCTTCTATCACCTGTTTATTTCTCTTACTTCCATTCTTTTCATGGTAAAGGCTGACGTTGACGTTTGAATTTTGCGGCATTCGTGAAAGATTATGCATACAAATGAAAAAGTGAAAGACTATTCATAGCTGTCATTTAGTGAAAAAATATGCATAGTTTTAATATAGAGACATATTATGCATAGGTTTGACATAGTGATAGACTATGAGTAGTTTTAATCTCTATCTGTTCACTGATAAGGCGCCACCTACAATGAGGTATACACACGCATATATCTGCGCAGTAAAACAATGCTCTACAGTTAACCGGTACCTCTCGACCGCGGCGTAAGACTACGAACACATTACGAATAACAACGTATCTCCGAACGAATTTAACGAAAAGAAAAACGACAGCAAAAGCACGAGAGCGGAATCATGAGAGCGTTCTCCTGTCCTCGAGTTGGCGTGCGGCTGACATGACACCCTGACATACGAGGTCTTGACACACGAGGTTTCCCACACTTTCCCTGAACCAGACCAGGCATTTAGGAGACGCATTTCGGGCTGTGATGTCACGCGGTTTTATGGTGTGACGTCGGTATTCAAGTGGGGGGGGGAGGGGAGGGGGAGAGGAGGAGAAGAGGAGGAGGAGGAGGAGGAGGGAGGAGGAGGAGGAAGAGGAGGAGGAGGAGGAGGAGGAGGAGGAAGAAGAAGAAGAGGAAAAGGAGCAGGGAGAAAGGGGGGAGGGAGGAGGAGGAGGACGAGGACGTGGAGAAGAAGAAGGAGGAGGACGAGGACGAGGAGGAAGAAGGAGGGGGAGGAGGAAGAGGAAGGGGGGGAGAAGGAGGAGGAAGAGTTGGAGGAGGAGGAGGAGGAGGAGGAGGAGGAGGAGGAGGAGGAGGGCGAGGAGGAGGAGGAGGAGGGGGGTCGGAGGAGGAGGAGGAGACGACGACGACGACGACGACGACGACGAGGAGGAGAAGAAGAAGAAGAAGGAGGAGGGAGAGGTAGAGGAAGAGAAAGAGGAAGAGGAGGAGGAGGGAGGAGATGGAGAGGGAGCAGGGGAGAGGAGGAGGAGATGGAGAAGGAGCAGGGGAGAGGGAGGGGGAGGAGGAGGAGGAGGAGGAGGAGGAGGAGGAGGAGGAGGAGGAGGAGGAGGAGGAGGAGGAGGAGGAGGAGGAGGAGGAGGAGTAGGAGGAAGAGGAAGAGGAAGAGGAAGAAGAAGAAGTGAACAGATATATGGAGGGGAGCAAAGGAAGGGAGGGGGAGGGATTTCCCTAACTCCCTCCCCACCTGCACCCCCAACCCTCTCGACAACCCCATCCATCCCCCTCCACCCCCACCACTCCCCTTCAAACCTTATTCCTCTCATGTGTATAGTTTACGGTCGCACTTTACGACCCCGAGGTCAACTCTGACCTATCACGACCCCCTCTCCCCCCCCTTGTCGTACACAGGAAGAGACTCGTGTTTCAATCAGCACTTCGATTAGTGTCCGTGGAGGAGTAGGAAAGTGGGGAAGGAGAGGGAAAGGAGGGAGGGAGGAGGGAGGAAGGAGGAGGGAGGAAGATGAAGGAAAGAAGGATGGAAGGAGGAGGGAGGAAGGAGGAGGGAGGAAAAGGAAAGACAAAGGAGGGAAGTGGGGAAGGAGGGAGAAAGGAGGATGGACGAAAGAGGGATAGAGAGGAAGGAGGAAGGTGGAAGGACGAAGGAGGGTGGCAGAAGGAGGGATGGGAGAGAAAGAGGAAGAACGAAGGCCGAAGGAGGGAAGTGGGGGAAGGAGAGGAAAAGGGGGTTGGAAGGAGTGATGGGGGAGGAAAGAGGGAGGAGAAAGGAGTAAGGGCGAAGGAGGGATGGGGGAGGAAATAGGGAGGGAGAGAAAAACGAGAGAAGGAGAAGAAAAGCGGGAAGGAAGGGGGTGGGAAGCGGGAGGGAAGGCGGGAGGGGGTATGAAAATGGGAAAGGGGAAGAGAGGAAAGGAGAGAGACAACAGAAGAGAGAGAGAGAAATAAGAAAAGTGAAAGGAGCTAATCGGACAAGAAAACCATCGAAAGAAAAGTTAACCCTTTAAGAAGCTTCACTTCCCTTCACTCTGTTTACAAACACATAAATATACGTAGATAATAAATGAATCAATAAAATGCGAGTCCATCCTCATAACCGATA
>NC_091568.1:26355734-26358234 GCF_042767895.1 Penaeus vannamei | reverse complement strand
TAAACTATTCTTACAGCTTTTTCATTTCCCTGGGCCTCTTTTTCCTTTTCTCCCTCTCCCTTTCCTTCAATTTCTCTTTCTACCTCTAAAATTCAATCTTCCATTATCTTTTCTCCCTCTCGCCCTATCTTCTTATACTTCCTTTTCTCATTCTTCCTCTCTCTCTACCTCTCACTCTCTCTTCCTCTTCCACTTCCACTTCCTCTTCCACTTCCTCTCTCTCTTCTTCTCCCTCCTTCTCTTCTTCTCTCTCTTCCTCTCCCTCTTCCTCTTCCTCTCTCTTCTTTTCTCCCTCTTTCCTCCTTCTTTCACCACCTCCCTACTCCAC
The DNA here is from genome assembly GCF_042767895.1 of Penaeus vannamei. Classification (NCBI taxonomy): domain Eukaryota; kingdom Metazoa; phylum Arthropoda; class Malacostraca; order Decapoda; family Penaeidae; genus Penaeus; species Penaeus vannamei. The sequence goes on along the minus strand of NC_091568.1, from coordinate 26,357,906 downwards.
GTCGCCAAGAACTGTTCCCCCAACCCTTCACGGGCGCTGCCTACGTTCTCCTCCCCGCCCGTTGGAACGCCCAGGTGAACGAGCGAGCGAGCCACGCCCACACACGTCGAATGCTCGGTAGCATGTGGGCGTGCGGGCGTGTGGGCGGCCGGGTGAGCAAGTAAAATGGAAAGAGTGGTTTCTTCGCTCCCGGAACGATCCGCGAACGGGGTCCGTCAGCCTTTCCGCTTTTCGATGTTAAAACGTTCGTGCTGTGGTGTTGCTTCCGTTTTTGTTTTCTTCGTCTGTTTATTTGCTTTCATTTTTCTCGTCTGGTAATCTGTTTTCCTTTTTCTTGTTTATTCATTTTTGTTATGTTCTCTGTCTTCGTTGCGTTCCTTTTATTCCCTGTATTTTGTATTTCTAAACACTTTTTGGGACGAGTGATTCTCCAAATATTACGAGTTTTTTTATAATTCCCCACTTTCCGCTTCTCTTTCCGGTGGCTTTTCCCTTTTCGTCTTGCAAGGATCTTTGTTTCTTTCCAAGAAGTTGAAACAAATTTTACGACGGTCTTGCAACACTCCTTTTCATCTATTTCTTTTATTCTCTATTTTACTCATTCTTCTCTTCCCGATGACGCGAATGACGACAATGACAACCTGCAGCATGTTTTTGCCTTGACACTTCCTGTTCAAAAACTGGTAAGACAAGACAAGCAGCTGTCATAGAGAATCCCTCACCCCCCTCCCACTCCCCTTTCTCTTTCCCCCTCCCCCTCCCCTTCCCCCTTCCCCTTCTCCTCTTACTCACCCTCCCTCTTTACCCTTTGAGTACTTATTAAAATGCATAAAAAAATCTCTATAGTTTTCCTTCCTTTTAAACACCTCAATGAACAACAACAGTTAAACGCATCACATTCTCCTTAAATTGACATGGTAATCCATATATAAATCATCCTAACATCATTATCAAAAATCACCCTAAATCTTGTTTCGTAAAAAGAGAAAAGAAAAGGAAAACAGGGTAGATAAGCGCACGGTGCGTTCCACAGGCCACATCTGAACGTAAACCTGACGCGTCCTGTGATTATGACTGCCACAAGGCGAAAATTCACGCCATAATTCCTCAAATCTTCATCAGCACCTTTTGCAATCACAGTCATTATCTGCTCCATTACCACAGTTTCACAATTTCAAGTGCGTTCGAAAACAAGTGTCCCTCAGTCTTAGTGTTGCACAGGGTCACACCGTGAATGCACAAATATTACACAATCCTGACAAAAGTAAATTAATGGTAATAATTAAATCAGTGAGAATATGCAAATTGGTAAAAATGACTGAAATGATACTGGTGTCTTGTTTAGCAACGAAATGTTCCCCACACATACCTTCCATAGAGTAGCGTACACGTAGCTGTAAAATACAATGCACAAAAGCAGCATCCCCTTCCTCCCTCCCCCCTCTACACCCCCTCAATCCTCTACCTCCGCCACTCTTCCCACCCGTTCCCCTCCCCCCTCTACACCCCCACCTGGGTCCAGCCAGGCTATCAGCACCCGCATGCAGGACAGGTGGTGCCACAGACAGCCCCGGTGACACAGACAATGGCGCTTCCTCTAACGGACTTACCTAATTATAGAGCGTCCCGTTTTGGGTGGCGCTGTTTTCGGGGTCCGGCGACACCTGCCTGAAACAGAGAGAAAAAACATAAACATAAGTATTTGATAAGATGAATGTATATATAAATGCAGTCTATAAGTATGCGCTGCTATGGATATAAAGCTTATGCAATCCGGTAGCTCAAGGGAACACGGAAAAATCCTTAGCAAAGTTTACAGATGATGTAAACACATGTATACATATAAGTAAACAATCCAGCCATTAGCAAGAAAGTCAAACCCACAAATTCCGCAACACATGCAAGATTCGCCCCCAAGGCCTCCCCGACGCCTCCCCGTGGCAGCCCGACAAAAGCGCGATCTCGACGTCAAGGCATCACCAACAACGGCATAATACATAGCTGGACGCCGCACAGCACGAATAACAGCAGAAAGCTACACAGGCCTATTTGGGTTCTCCACGGCAACATAATGGGCAGCAGAGCATTCTATACCTAAACGTGGCATAGCATAAAGGAATGCAGGACACTCTACCCGAAGGAGATTAAACACAGACAGACAAACGACCGAAC
>NC_091568.1:26343234-26350734 GCF_042767895.1 Penaeus vannamei | reverse complement strand
GGCACATGGATACCAAACCACAACCCGACGGACAAAACAGTGCGAATCGCGAAGCAAAATCGCCGATTGCTCTCTCGCAGCCTCTTGTGTCCAGTAAATAAGTCACTAATTAAGAAATAAACCGAAAAAACGGACGAAGGGAGACACGAAATCAGCACCATTAGGCCCATCCGAACACCGACTCCCGCGCCTGTTACATGCAAGTGCTTTTAAGATGCTGGTCCCTCGAGAGATCTATCTTGTAAGCTCGCCAATCTGCCTGCTCATCTGCTTGCTCGTGCTTGTCCCGGCCCCGCTTGCCTGCTTGGCTGTGTTTCTCCCGGCCCGCTTGCCTGCCTGCTTGTCTGCTCATCCCGCCCCGACTGCTCTGCCTAATCCGTTTGCTTGCTAACTGGCTTGCTTGCTTGCTCCTCTATTGCAACATCGCATTTGCACTAATCTGATCGCCGCTGCGGGCGCTAACCGCTCATTAGCGAGCCCCATTAAGGTTTCAAACCTACACCTGGCGACCCGCTGCAAAACGGCTGCGAATGTCGTGTTGCATGCACGCTGCAGAATGATGGTTGTCGATATACAAACCCGTTGAATATTGCAATGGCTATGGTTGCTTAAAAATTTGTAACAAATGCGATGATCTAGAAATGACACGAGTAGGGTAGTGAAGCAGAATGAAGAAAAATGATATTTGGATATTCGAACAAACCACGAAACAAGGAAAAAGCGATAACGGCAATTCACGGAAAGGAAGAGGGTAAGACAAGAAAAAAAAACGTACGAAATTAAGTGAGTGAAAACAGAACAGGCAAAGATGAAGAAGAAGAGTCAATGGGCAATAGAGAATAAGGACGAGGAAAGAGGAAGACGAAAAGAGAAGTGGAGAAAAAGAAGGAAAGAAAAATAAACAAGGAAATGGGAGAGAGGCGGAGAAGGCCGTCACACCAAGAGCATCCCCATCATGACGTCACGCTTTGCCTAACCTGAGTCACTTTTTTCTTCCTGATAAATTACCCGAATTGGGATCGCAGTGGCGTTATAGGCATCAATAGGAAATGAATCATGATTCATCTCTGCATGACGGGCAGGCAGGAAGTCTGGTCAGATTACGATAAAAATTTCATCAGCCGGTTGCTCTAAAAATGCAATTATCAGTTACTGACTTGAAAATTGCTCAAATTTCGTCGTATTCACCTTAAAAATGCAATATATACAATAATAATGGATGAATCAATGGAACTGAATGTACTTCCTGTAGATCATCATTATCTGACGCAAAAATAAATAATCCAATGTAATTTTCGTCCATCCCAAAACGTAAACTTCATTTTTGAAGATGCAACAAATACACAAAAAACGAATTGTAAAATAAGTGAAAATAAAATACCAAGCAGCAATCACCCCCCCCCCCAATAAAAAAAAGCCAATTTATTCATTCACGCTTTTAAATAAGCCCCCCCCCCCCCCCAGAAAAAAAAAATCCAGCCCAGAATCTCATCGAGCGCTCAAGACGCCTTATCTTAGCATTTAGCGCACGGATTTATGGCGTCGGCCGTGTGTTTTATGTACCGGAGTGTAAAGTCTCGGACGCTGGAGAAAATCGGAAAATCGGGGGGAACGTCGTAGGTTTGTGTGTATGCGTTTTTCTTCTCTCTTAAATGAGAGGGGGAGGGGGGGAGGGGGGGAGAGGAAGGGATGGGGGGAGGGAGAGGAGGGAGGGGGGAGGAGGGAAAGAGGAAGGGGAGGAGGGAGAGAGGAAGGGGAGAGGGAGAGAGGAAGGGGAGAGGGAGAGAGGAAGGGGGGAGGGAGAGAGGGAGAGGAGGGAGGGAGGGAGGGAGTGAGAGAGGGAGGGGGGGAGGAGAGAGAGTAAATAAGCAAAGATGAAATATGAGAAATGTCCAGCCCTCGCGCCGTCACGCCCCCACCTCTTCACAAACACCCAATCTATTCCCAAATATTTCCTTCGTCATTTCCCAAATCCAAACCATCATTTCCACGCTTAATCTGCAAGTCCCAAGCAGTGGAGGCAAAAGGTGCGCCCTCACCCGCATGCCCATCTGATCACCCAACAGCCTCCCCCTATCCACGCCCACAAATCCACCCAACCGTCCCGCAAGCCAACCCAAACCACCTTCACGCCCACCCAACTCAGAAGCCCGCACAACACACTCACCGACCCAGCCACCCCCACCCCAACAAGCACGCCCACGCCCTCACGCCTATCGGCCCGTCCGCTAAACCTACTCGGCCGCCCACAGCCAGACACTACAATTTACCGCCCAATTTGCTGCACATGTGTCTGATTATGATGATCCATCTGACCATAGCATGACCGGCGACACGGGAGCCCACGCCCAAAAATACGGAATTTTCCACGAGAAAAAAATACGTCAAAGCAAACACGAAACCTGAAGTCCTCAATGGGACAGAAGTAATTGACTGAAATAAAATTCCTGCACGCAAACACGTAATAAGATTTTGTTTTGTTTTTGGGATAATGCGGAAAAATATTTTTAAAATACCCAATACATTTCGAAATAATCTGAAGTAATTCCAGATTATTTTTATCCGACATAATCGGTAATAATCTATTGCTAATCTAACAATTTATGATATAAATGAAAAAATAAAATCGGACTAGAACATTAGCCGTCCTTTTACTAATCATATTAATGATACACATTCAGATAATTAAAATCGTGATAAGGATTTCTCACTTCACCAATACACAAAAAAAAAAACTTTTTTCGCTGAGAAATACACGTCTTCATAATTATATATAACATTACATTGGGAAAAAAATCATATGATAAATCACAAATAAAACAAACGACAAAAAAGTTCTCCCTTTCTATAAAACATAATAATAATAAAATAAAAATAAATAAATATAAAGAAATAAACGGTAATAAATGAACATAACCTTTCCTATCCAGAAAAAAATCCAAATACAAGTGAAAAATCATGAAAAAATATAAAATAAGCCCAAAACCGCCCGCCTCACAGCCTCACTTTCTCTCCTTTCATCTCCCCGACACAGCAAGTCCCGCGGGAAATTTACAGGTCAGATTTCCGCGAGATACGAAAAAATGGAAAAAAAGAGAGAAAGATAAAGAAAATAACAGAGGAGAAAGAAAAAGAAAAGAAAAGAGAATGAAACAAAAATAAAGGAAAAGAAAGAAAAAAATAAAACTAAGAAAAAAAGAGAAAGAATAGATGAAAGAAAAGAAAAGACGGGGAATAAAGTTCGACCCAGATCACGGAAAACCCTTTTCGTGTGTAATGTTTTCTTTTCTCTTTCTTTATTCCTATTTTGCCTTTTCCCTCTCCCTCCCTCCCTCCCTCCTTCCTCCCCCCCCCTCTCTCTCTCCCCCCCTCCCTCCCTCTCTCTCTCTCTCTCTCTCTCTCTCTCTCTCTCTCTCTCTCTCTCTCTCCCTCTCTCTCTCTCTCTCTCTCTTTCTCTTTCTCTTTCTCTTTCTCTTTCCTCTTCTTTCTCTTTCTCTTTCTTCTTTCTTCTCTCTTTTTCTTTCTTTCTTTCTTTCTTTCATTCTTTCTCTCTCTTTCTCTTTCTCTTTCTCTCTCTTTCTCTTTCTCTCTCTTTCTCTTTCTCTCTCTTTCTCTTTCTCTCTCTTTCTCTTTCTCTCTCTTTCTCTTTCTCTCTCTTTCTCTTTCTCTCTCTTTCTCTTTCTCTTTCCCTCTCTTTCCCTCTCTTTCTCTCTCTTTCTCTCTTTTTCTCTCTTTTTCTCTCTTTCTCTTTCTCTTTCTCTCTCTCTTTCTCTCTCTTTCTCTCTCTTTCTCTCTTTTTCTCTCTCTTTCTCTCTTTTTCTCTCTTTTTCTCTCTCTTTCTCTCTCTTCCCCACATGAATAACACGATAAGACGAAGAATTTATCACTGATAAAATTGGTTCAAAACGGGGGGGAATAAAGGGGAGAATTAAAGAGCGACCAAAGGCAAAGAAACGAATAAACAGATACACAGGCAGATGGACAAATACACAATCACAGAGGAAATAGGGAGAAGAGGAGAGGAAGGAGAAGAAAAAGAAGAAGAATGAATCTCAAAATGAATAAAAAAATAGGAAAGTAAAGTTAAGAAAGAGAAAAGGGACCTCACGCAAAGGGTCCAGATAGAAAGTCGAAACGCCCCCCCCCCCACCACCCACCCTCCACCCCCTAACCCCTACTAACCCCCGTCCAGCAAAAAAAATGTAACATCATAGATTCAAAGAAAAGGGAAGGAACACACAAAATAAAATCTCCCAAAAAGGGAAAAGCTTTAAAAAAAAGATAAAAGGAAGATAAACATACGTGTAAGGCAAAGGAAGAAAAGAAAAAAAAAGGGAAATAAAAAGAGAGAAAATCATCAGAGTGGACACGCAGTTCAGGTAAACCACGCTAGGATCATGCATGGATAACACACACTCACGGAACCCATGTCGAGGCTTGGATAACAGGGCCAGAGAGACACGGAAGAGGAAGAAAAAGAGGGGAAGGGACGGGGAGAAAGGAGGAAGAAGGGGAGAAGGTGGAGGAGAAGGAAGAGGAGGAGACGGTGGAGTAGGATGAAGAGAAGGAGAAGGTGGTGGAGGAGGGAGGAAAATGGAGGAGGGAGGGAGGAAAGAGGAGGAAGAGGAGGAGAGGGGAGGGAGGAAAGAGGAGGAAGAGGAGGAGAGGGGAGGGAGGAAAGAGGAGGAAGAGGAGGAGAGGGGAGGGAGAGGATGAAGCAGGAGAGAAAGGAAGGAGGATGCAGGGAGAGGAAGAGGTGGAGGAGGGGAGGAAAAAGGAGGAAGAGGAGGAGAAGATGAAGGTGGACGAGGAAGAGGAGAAGGAAGAAGAGGGAGGGAGGAAAGAAGGGGAGGAGGAGGAGGAGGAGGAGAAGGAGGAGGAGGAGGAGGAAGATGAGAATGAGGAGAGGAAGGAGGAGGAAGGGAAGATAAGAAAAGGAAAGCAAATATGAAGAACATAAATAACTAAAGCCAAAAAGACCTAAAAACCACACATGCAAACTAAGAAAAAAACGGACAAATACCAAAATAAAAAAAATGGAAAAAACGTAGATAAAGCGAATGAAAACGCCGGGGCCTGGATAAGCTAGAGATAATCCAGGCGCGAACGTTAGCCAAATGTCAAGATGGATGTTGCAACGCAGATGATGCACAATGCAACACTATACGCAACTCTCAGATGAAACACGTGACAGAGCCGGCTGTGTATTGAAGTTTATAAACGTGTGAAATGCCTTCCAGATGTAGGTATGTAGGTATGTACGTACAGCGTGTGTGTCTGTGCATGTAGGTAATGACACAAGGGACTTGCTTTACAATAAAAAAATGGCCGTGTTCCATTTATTCGTCTTAATATGCATGTTACTGTGCCTGTTTTTGTATTTGTCTGTATACAGCACACGCAGGCGCGCGCGCACACACACAGACACAGACACACACACACACACACACACACACATAGATATATGTTGATAATAAGTAGATGACATTTTGATATAAATACAGATAACTTGACCAAACAAAGACAAAATCTATGCATATGCTGTGGACGACGAAATAAGTTTGAAGAAATAAAAGGACACAGAAAAATGCGAGTGGAGGAAAGAGGAAGAGCAGATGGCAAGCAGGTAGAGGAATGGATGAAGAGATGGGCGGGAGGAGGGGAGGTAGAAGGGAGGAAAGGAGGACGAGGTAGAAGGGAGAAAGGGAGGAGGAGAGGAGGGCGAGAGAGAAGGGAGAAGGGAAAGAGAGGCGCAGTGGAATGGAAAAGAGGAGAGGGAGATGGGGAGACGAGGGGGAGGGGTAGGAGACGTAGGGGGGGGGTAGCGATAGGTCAACGCCCGTAGTGTTTGTCTACCTCGTTCAATATCGATTTCGCTGTTTGTATCAAGTCAGCGCTTCCCATGGGAAAGCGGGGGGGGGGGGGGGGGGAGGCGAAGCGGGAAGGAGAGAAAATAAAAACAAATGAGAGGGAGAGGGAAAAGCAAAATAAAGAGTATGATAGTGTGCAACGTAATGAGGAGGGGAACTAAAAAAAATATGAGGGAAGAAAAAGGGGAGAGAGGACAGAGCGAGCGGGAGAGCCAGAACGAACGTGAGAGAGAGAGTGAGAGTGAGAGAGAGAGAGAGAGAGAGAGAGAGAGAGAGAGACAGAGAGAGAGAGAGAGAGAGAGAGAGAGAGAGAGAGAGAGAAGAAGAGAGAGAGAGAGAGAGAGAGAGAAAGAGAGAGAGAGAGAAAGAGAGAGAGAGAGAAAGAGAGAGAGAGAGAAAGAGAGAGAGAGAAAGAGAGAAAGAGAGAAAGAGAAAAAGAGAGAAAGAGAAAAAGAAAAAAGACCTCCCCGCCCCGCCTCCCCCCCCAAAAAAAAACACCCTAAAAAATAAATCTAAAACCTCGTCTAACCCTCGCGGTCGCCTGCAGTCGCCACGCCGCGGACCCGATTCCTCCCGGTCACTCAGCCTTCCCGACGAACCCAGTCCAACAGCGGAGGCGGCCGATGCGCCCCGAGATAAGGAGATGTCTCATCTGTGATTCTTCTTTGGATCCGATTTTATCTATTTCATATGGTTTTGCTTTTCATTGTTCTTTCGATTGTTATAGATATTCGATTTCGTTTTTTTTTTTTTTTTATCTTGTCTTAAATTTCTTTAAACTTTATCAACTTGCACCAACCTCCCCCTCCTCTAAAAAAAAAGAGAAGAAAAGAAACGCACAAAACCAACTAACAAAAATGGGCCTACGTCATCCCCCCCCCTAAAAAAGTAACGTAAAACCGAATTTAAAGATCTAAAGAGCGAATTAAAGAGAAAAAAAATCAAGAATTTACACTATCAGACGTTACGATCGATGGTCGTTGTAAACATTCGATATTAAGACGCACATCACGGCCTGTTCTTCCCTCTCCCAACCACCTCCTCCGCCTCCCCTCTTCCCTCGCTCCTCCCTCCTCCTCTCCCTCCCATTCTCCTCCTTGCTGATCTCTCTCCCTCTCTTTTCGCTCTTGTCCTCTAGCCTCTTGTTGCACATCTGTTCCCTCCTCCTCTCATCTTATCTTCTTTTCATCCCTGCTCCCTCCGTCTTCCACTCCATCCTTCTTCTTCCTTTCTCCATCCTCCATCTTCCGCCTTCCATCCTCCTTGCATCCCCCTTACACTAACTACTCCTTCCCCTGTTCACTCTCCTCCCTCCTCCTCCTCCCTCCTTACTCCCCCTTAAGACTACTCCTCCTCCTGTTCACTTTCCTCCTCCTCCTCCCTCTCCACTTCTCTACTTTCACCCTTCCCCTATTCCCTCTTACCATTCCCTCTCCCTCTCCCTCCTGTTCCTCCTCCATCTCCCCTCCCCTCCCGTCTCCCTCCCATCACCCTAACCTTTTCTCTCCCCCTCCACCTACTCCTCCCCCTCACCCACCCACCTTACCTCATCACACTCTCCACCCTCGATCCTTTAACCTTCCTCGTCCTTCTCTCGAGGCGGAGAATAAATAAACAATAAATATTCACC
>NC_091568.1:26336634-26342734 GCF_042767895.1 Penaeus vannamei | reverse complement strand
CAGGACAGGCCCATAAATAATCATTCCCCTAAAGACGTTACGGTGTATTTACTGTCAACATTTGCGCCCCGAATGAATGGCGACGTGTCTGCCGGCGCCGCCATATTAGGTCGGGTCGTGCCATGCGCGGCAGAGCGAGGAAGGTAATGAGGTTAGAAAGGGGTTGATGGGTAGGGGCGCCGAAGGGGAGGGAGGGGAGGTACGAGGGCATGGGTAGGGGCACAGGTGGGTAGGCCTATGGTAAACGATAGATGGGTAGAAAGGCAGATGGGCATGGGTGGGGCAGCTTAGTGAAAAGAAGAGAAAGAGAGGAAATGAAGAGAAATGGGGAAGTAAAGAGCGGTAACATAAGACAGAATATGAGATGACACGAAACAGAAGTGCAAAATATAAAGGTAACGATGCGTAGAAGGTACGACAGGTGACGGGCCTGGAGGAATGGAAAGACAAAGAAAGAACGAAAAAAAACACGGAAAGGCAAGAGTAAACATCCTGGCATCTTAAAGAGAACTACCAAAATAATAACTGCAAGAAATAACCACAAAGCAACTTTACAAAAAATCAGAAAAAGACATTAAGAATTAGACCGATCACAAAGGATACAGAAAACGATCAAAGCAAAGAAATAGAAACGAACGTCCGTAACAATAATAAAATGAATAATTGAATAAAACCAAAGAGAATGATGAACATCTCATTGCAATCTACCAATCTACCCAATCTACATAACATGAGGAGTGCGAAAGGGTTTGCAATGATGCATGGTCGAGTGACTTCAATGGGCGAGGGAAATGGGGGTCAGGGGGCTATGTGGTGGGGGAGGGGAGTGTGTGGAGTGGGGGACGGGAGGAGAGTAGGGAGAAGGGGAATGGAGGAAGGGAAGGGGAGTGGGGGAAGGGAAAGGGAGTGGGAGGGGAAGCCTGATTGTGAAACGGTGATAGTATGGATGCGGGGCATTTAGAAAGGGGGAGTGGGGGGGTGAAGAAGGAAAAGTGAGAGAAGCATGGGAGAGGAAAAAAGCGAAAAGAAGAGGAGAAAGATGTGAAGCAGGAAATCAAGAACGAAAAAAATGGAAAAAGGGAATGTGACAGGAAGGAGAAGGAAAGAACGAAGGATGGCATGGATAGGGACAGGAGGAGGAAGTACAGAAGAACGAAAGGAGAGGGGGGAGGGATGGAATATCAACCCCCCCTTTCTCGACGCCCGAGGTCATCACTCACGCGCCCATGCTCGATCTCCCGCCCATTAGACGCATGGGTGGATCATCAGGCCACTAATGGGTGATGTGCCCTCCACCCTCTCCCCCCCCCTCTCGCGCTCTCCCCCTCTCCCCCCACTCTCGCGCTCTCCTCCTCTCCCCTCCCCCCTACCCCGCCGCCTCGCCATCTTGCCTTTCAGGTGGTATGAAATAAGAACATGAATAAGAATAAGAGGTGAAAGAGGGGGAGGAGGAGGAGGAGGAGGAGGAGGAGGAGGAGGAGGAGGAGGAGGAGGAGGAGGAGGAGGAGGAGGAGGAGGAGGAGGAGGAGAAGGAGAAGGAGAAGGAGAAGGAGAAGGAGAAGGAGAAGGAGAAGGAGAAGGAGAAGGAGAAGGAGAAGGAGAAGGAGAAGGAGAAGGAGAAGGAGAAAGAAGGATAAGAAATAAGGAGAAGAAGAAAGAAGGATAAGAAATAAGGAGAAGAAGAAGAGAAGGAGAAGGGAAAGGGGAAGCAGAAGGAGAAAAAAACACAATAAAGAGAAGGAGGATGGAGCAAACAGAAGATAATGGAAAGAAAACTAGAAGAGAAGGAGGAGGAGGAATTAAAACATCAGAAGGAAGGGGAGAATTAATATGCTAAAACAAAGAGAAATCAGAGACGCGTAACGGAATTCAAAAAAGCATTCGAGAGAGAGAGAGAAAAAAAAAACAGATACAGAAAAGAGAATAAACCAAATAAATAGCCAAAAAAGAGGAAGGAAAACCCAGAAAAGCGAAGAACAGCCCGTGACAAGCTATCGAGGGCGGGAGGGAGCGACCGCCAATCCGAACGAGGGACCACGACGCCCCTTGCCAATCTCGATTCCAAGGGCTCCTCTAATCCCTAAATCACTGCGGGTCAACAAATACGCCGAAATAAGAAAAAATAACACTAAAAACATAAGGGAAATAAAATAAAACGATAGATAATAAAAAAGTGGCTCCCGCGAAATTGCTTGAGATTAATATGATGGCGTTTACCTTCGTCTCAAGATTCATGTTGTTATACGAATAAAAAAAAGGCCATTTCGCAGAAGAAAGGCTTGAGAAGCGAACATGCACACAAAAATCAGGCGATCCGTCATGCGAGGACACGCGGGGGAATAACACGCACGCGGCGGAGAAAAGAAAAAGACAAACACAAGGACGTCCGCGAACATCAGTCGGGCAAACGGTGAGCGAAAAACATACGGAAGCTCACGCAGGCACACGAAGAAGACGGAAGCGCGCGTACAAACACACCACACTTGCATACACGAGCACAAAAAGAAACACGATCATGCAGATACGCACAAATTCCTTCCTCCCCCCACACGCACATAAACACAAACACACATATAAACAAACACACACACACGTATACATGACACGCACGCACAAAACCACAAACACACATATAAAAGCCCACAAATAAACAAACAAAAAAACAAACACACATACTCGTACATACATTCTTAAACACACACATTCTTACACACACAAACACATACATACATTCTTACACACACAAACACATACATACATTCTTACACACACACACACACACACACACACACACACACACACACACACACACACACACACACACACACACACACACACACACACACACACACACACACACACACACACACACACACACACCTCTCAAAAGCGCCCTCAGCAGCTCACGACCACCCGCCTCGCGCGACCCGTATAAGGCTCCTCGCTCTTAACACTCCGGTCGAACGGATGGGTGATGAGGGGGAGGGGGAGGGGAGGGGAGGGGGGGAGGGGAGAGGAAGAGGGATCGGAGGGGTGATAGGGAAGAAGGGGAAAGGGAATAGGGAGAAGGGGAAAAGGAATAGGAAGGGGAAAAGGAATAGGAAGAAGGGGAACTGGATTAGGGAGAAGGGGAGACAGGGAAGAAGAGAAAGGAGAGATAGGCGAAATGAGGGAGGAGGATAGGGAGAAGAGATATAAATGAGGAGACAGAGAGAACGAGGAAGGGGAAGGGGAAGAGGAGAGCGCCTAGCTGATCAGCCCCCCCCCCCATCCCCCGCCCCCGCCCATCATTAATCCGGATTGGTGCTTTCCCCGTCGTGAATCCCGCCATGCCCGGCGCTGACACCATCGAACTCATCCGTCAGCCAAGACTGGGGGTGGGGTGGTGGGGGTGGAGGAAGGGGGTATACGGGGAGGGGGAGGCACGAAAGGGTGAAATGGGGAGGAGGGAGAGCCACGTAAGGGGGAATGAGAAGGGAGAGCCACGTAAGGGGGGACGGGAAGGAGCCAGGGTCGTGTAGGAGAAGAGGTAGAGAGAGCTGTGCAGGAGGAGGCTGTACGTGCAGGGGCATGGGAAGGGCGACGAGGGGCATGCCGGGAGGGGGAGGGGTAGGAGGGGCGTGTAGGATGGGAGTGGAGGCGTGACGGAGAAGAGAATGGGGGGGGGCGAGATTCCGTGTTCGATCCGCGATATTCGATTGTGATGATAACGGCTCCTTGTGGCGACACTGGCGAGGGCTTTTCTCTCCCACAGCCTTTCTTTTACCTTCTTTTTCTATCATGTTGTTTGTTCTGTCTTCTTTATATTGTTCTCTTTCTTTCTTTCTTGTTATTATTGGTTTCTCGTGTTGTTTGCTCTCCCTCTCTTATTGTTCTTTGTCTTTCGTTATCACTTTTGCTCCAATGAAAATATTTCCGTGTCCATCCCTCCTAATCGAAGATTACAACTCTTCGTCTTTATTCTTCCTCGTTTCACCTTCTCGACGTTACACTTTGATTTGTTTAACCAGTACTTTGCAATCCGTAACTTTATGCAGCGTCACCTAAATTTTAAAATAAGGGCTTTCCACGCGCGCTGTTACTGTATGTGTAAGAATTCAAAGCCTTGCTGGTGGAAAAGGGCAAAGGGTACTCAGCCAGGCTTTGTCTATGTGTCTGTCTGCTTCTTCTTTTCTGTCTATCTAGTTCTTTCTCTCTTTCTTTTTGTCTATCTACTTGGGTGCCTGTGTCTGTGTGTCTCATTTTTTCTGTCTGTACAGCGGTTTGTGTCAGACTGTCTGTCTCCTCTTTCTCTCTCGGAACTTCTCGCCAGTCAGAGCTCATCCATGACAGAAAAAACAACAGCCATTACACTTTATTTTGTTCTGATGGAGTCCAATTCCCGGCGAAAATGTAGGTCTACGCGCACACAACTGCCACGGAACACGAAAAGAAACTCCAAGAAACCCACAATAAAACATATAGTGCTCGATGTGCCTGCTTTCCCGCTTTCGGACGCGCCTGCAACGTGCCTGTCAAAGCGGCGTAACGAAACAAATGAGGCAGCGACACACGTGCAAATCGTAAAGGAAAAACAGTAATAAAAGTTGAAGATAGAGAAGCGCGAAACCGAGTTCCCGGATTTTGGAAAATGGCATCATTCTTTTTCTTTTCTTTTTTTTTTGTATTCCATTTCACGTGTTGAATTACCAGGAAAAATCAAAGAAAAATAGAGAAAAGAAGAGAAACGAGAAAAGAACAGCGAAGAGAAGAGAGAGGCAAGAGGATTGTAGAGAATCGAAGGGAAAAAAAAGAAAAAGCAAGCAAAAAAAATAACCGTGAAGACGAGAAGAGAAGAGAGAAAATAATTCCCTTATTGATGTGCGTCATTATCGGCCGGACAATATCGACCCGACAAATCAAAAAAACTTTCTAAAAGGAAAGTTTAGTTCACGATCCCGGCGTCATGAGAATCAGATCTTTAAAAAAGGAAGACGAAGAATGCGGGAAAGAAAGGGTAGGAAGAAGGAAGGAGGAAGGCGGGGAGAGATAGATAGATACAGATACATATAGAGAGAGATAAAAGAAAGATTACACAAAGTAAAATAAAAAGAAAGAGAAAAGCAAAGAGAAAACGAGGCAAGATGACCCAAGCAGCCGATAAGAAAGACTAATAGCACATCAGCACCGCGGGCCCCTTCGCCCCGCCCCCTTTTCCCACACGCCGTCCCCCGCCGACCCAGCTTTCGGCCATCAAGAGACGAGCCATCTGTCATCAGCTGGCACAGCCGGTCCCGCACGTTGCCGAGGAGATGAGACACGAAGATAGAAAGATATGCCGGAAGAGTGGAGTCCGCACGAGACCAGAAGATTAAAATATAGGCCAGAAGAATGGAAACCAGATGAGACCAAATAAGACGACCTCACGAGACCAGAAGAAAAATGGTGACAAGAGGACACGACACGACCTGAGGCAGACGAGACCAGACGAGTGGAACAACAGCGAGACGAGACGAGACGAGCCCACTCAACCCGGCCGAGGTGAAGCGAGGTCAAAACTGCGTTCGTTCGCGGGCCCCCCCTTCCCCCTGGCCGCTGGAATCTCGGCTCCGTGAAATACCCGTTTTCACACAAGCGGGGCGATCGTGAACGGCCTGCGTGGCGTAGCGGCTCTGTGGCCTACATTCGAGCGGGCATTTTCGTCGGGGGAAACCGTGAGATACGGCGACTAGAAATTGTTTTCAGGCCGTGGGAAATGGGAAACGCGAAATTGGAAAAACAGTGATCCAATTCCTCACGCCTTTCCTAAAAATACCATCGATATCCCAAGCCGATGAATACCACACTGCCCCCCCCCCCCCATCCTCAAAAAACATCAACAAGTAATACCAGCAAAAAATACACGAAACAACAACCATAACATCAGAAACAACCAACCTACAATCTAAAAAAGAAAAAAAAAATCATAAACGACCACCTCACAATTTATTTTAAAAACCGAATCCTCCCGCATGCAAGAATATCCAAGAACCCCTGCAAGTAGCCCGCTGCAACGTCTCAACGCGGGGATGACGTAACCCGGCCGGTGCATGGCAGAGGCAGAAGCAGAGCGGGTGCACTG